>NW_027411755.1:251816951-252079451 GCF_047663935.1 Musca autumnalis | reverse complement strand
CCTATAAAGTATATATATTCTTGATCAGGATAAAATTCTAAGACGATCTAGCCATGTCCGTCTGTCCGTCTGTTGTAATCACTCTAGCATCCGCAATAATTGAGATAGAGTGCTGAAATTTTGCACCCGAGGGTCTTTTTTCCATAGGCAGGTCAAGTTCGAAGATGGGCTATATCGGTCCACTTTTTGGTATAGCCCCCATATAACGGTACCTCCGGATTTAAGGTATTTTGACGTTCTTCGCCACATTTGCAGACCGAATTAGCTATAATTTGGCAGGGTTCCTAGTGATCAACAAACTTATATCCCAAAGGATATGGGCATAGGTCAATATTTTGGTATAGTCCCCATATAACGGTACCTCCCGATTTTCGGTATTTTGAGAATTTTAGCCACAATTTTTATCCAAACAATCTGCAATTTGACATTTGAGGTTCTCAGTGGTCATGATATGTCTCCACGAAACATCGTCAACATAGGTTCATGTTTTGGTATAGCCCCCATATAACGGTACCTCCCGATTTTCGGTATTTTGGGAATTTTAGCTACAATTTTTAACCGAACTAGCTGTAATTTGCCATTGGAGGTTCCCAGTGGTCATGAAATATCTCCAACAAGCATCGTCAACATAGGTCCATGTTTTGGTATAGCCCCCATATAACGGTACCTCCCGATTTTCGGTATTTTGAGAATTATAGCCACAATTTGTAACCGAAATATCTGCAATTTGACATTTGAGGTTCTCAGTGGTCATGAAACATCTCCACCAAACATCGTCAACATAGGTCCATGTTTTGGTATAGCCCCCATATAACGGTACCTCCCAATTTCCGTATTTTGAAAATTTTAGCTACAGTTTTTAACCGAAATAGCTGTAATTTGACATTTGAAGTTCTCAGTGGTCATAAAACATCTCCAATGAAACATCGTCAACATAGGTCCATGTTTTGGTATAGCCCCCATATAACGGTATCTCCCGATTTTCGGTATTTTGAGAATTTTAGCTGCAATTTTTAACCGAACTAGCTGTAATGATCGGTATTTTGAGAATTTTAGCTACAATTTTGTCTATTCAAAAATAATCGTCAATATAGGTCCATGTTTTGGTATATCCCCCCATATAACTGTACCTCCCGATTTGCGGGAATTTTCAGTGGTCACGAAATTTCTTCACTAAAATTCGTCAACATGGGTCCATTTTTGAGGGTCTACATTGTTTTGATGAAACTACCCTCAATTTGACTCTTAAAGTTCCCTGCAGCTATAAAACTTTTCCGCCAAAAAATTTAAAAATAGGTTGACTCTTTGATATAGCCCCGTAGGTGGTACCTTTCACCTAGCTGAACACATTTTTTTAGATTAGATCAGATAACACTGTGCAACAAAATGGAGGTGAAAGTCTGGGGCACGGAAAATTCCTCTTGGGGAGCATATTATGAACCCCGAAGGACAGATCCGCCATGAGTCGAACTTCCGCGTTATTGCGTGATGAAATTTTTTTTAGAGACCCTGTGGGCCATCAGCTATTAGCGTTATATCTTTCTTCACTGTTGCTTAAGTGCTCTACAAAAACAACAAACAAAGATATAATGCTAATTCATGATGGCTTACAGGGTCTCTTGCAAAAATTTCCTCACGCCATAACGCGGAAGTTCGATTCACGGCGCATCTGTCCTTCGGGGTTTTTAATATACACACACCAAGGGCTTTCATCTCCAAAAGGAATTATCTCAGTCTGAACATTTGTGTTCACAGTGTAATTTAAGCAATAGTGGGAGGCAGTAGGAGTCTAACCATTGTCGAAAAGTTGTTTCACCTAAAATTGTAATTATTCCATTTTAATTAAGACTATTTTATGGTGGAGGGTACAAAAAGTTCGGCCCGGCCGAACTTAACGACTTTTTACTTGTTTGCGTTTCTTATTTATCATTGCCAAGTAAAAAATAATGCAAGGATAATCAAATATTCTGTGGATCTGTGGAACAAATAGCATCCACACTTTGCAAGAGAACTAAGAGACTTAGCAAGATGGCGGAAAAATGAAGCAAGAGAGGACAAAAACTTTGCGAAAGATAACAGTAATACTAAAATTTGCCAAGTGCAAGGAGAAACTGAAAAGTATTTTGTGGAACGGAAAAAATTTCAAAATAGCTACTTTTTGATAAGTGCAAAGTGAAAAGCGACAAAATATTTTTTCTTGAGGTAAAGGTCGAATTAACATTGTAGAACCTAGGAAAATATCATAAATTCCAATCTTGTAGATAATTTTCACAGCTATAAGACGTTCTTTAATCCCATTTCGATAAGACTTGCTGTTTTCAAGAAAAATTCTGAAAACCTAAAAAAAATATGACATTTGACCCCGATTTGAATAAAATCCCTGCGGGTTTGTTTTATTTTTCTCATCTATGAAAATTGTAGTTTCACAATCCGCACAAACTACCCGGGTGTAAGTACCTTCCGTTGAAATTTGGTACAAGAGGACCGTGTAAAATCTCTGACTCGTATCTTGCAACATGGCATCCGACTCCAATTTCTAGAAATGCATGTCCTTTCTTACGACCATAGTCCTTTCTTACATGTTAGAGTTATAAATTAAAGTTTCATTAAATAGAACAAATCCTCCGATTTTTATTTCCTTTTGTTCCTGTAATATGTCCAGCCCGAAGTTAGGCCATTTGTTTAATTTCATGTAAAATTTTCAAAAATTACCTAAAAATTGCCATAATCTTATAATGAATATCAATGTTTCCTTAAATTAGCGCAATTATTAGACGACCTATAAATTGCGTGTTAAGATATGAAGGGGCACAGCTCAGAGCAATTTCACAAAAAAAAGCATAAAACAGGTGCATTAAATTTCATACTGAAAAGAATGGCCCTAATAATAGTCGCAGTATGTGGCGACATTTAAGGGTATTTCACACAGAAGTCAGAACAAACTGGTTAACATGAAGAGGAAGTTATCATGAAAAACAAAAACTAAAAAAAAATACGTCTTCTTTGTTTTCTCCCCTTTTGTTGAGGCACACATTTACAACCTTTAAGCATGCAATTGGAGGCCAAAGTTTGCAAAATTTTATATTTTGACAATAAAACTTACTTTAATGTTTCTTTTTATGTTGCTACAAATAAAAAGAACGCACCGCCACATATGGAGAAAATAAAAACACCATTGTTTGTGATAAGTTTATATAAAATTTCTTGTTTTGGTTTGTATTTTATTCGTTATTATCCTATTCAGTTTATTTTGTTGTTTATACAATTATATGTAATAATTATATTTATTAATTATATTAGATTATTTTATAACATATTTTTTCTTTGTTATATGCTAACACATTCATATTATCATATCATTCCGGTATTAACACGATAAACATCCACATCATAACCAGAAAAAAATACCGGTGTTAATTTAGCCATGGCCAGCTGTAAGGTAAAGATCTCAGGTCAAACTGTTTCCTGAAAATTAAGAAGAAGACATAATGGAACAAATTAGAAGACGTTTTGCCACAACGAGAATTATTCGAAATTATCCATCTTATCGGCTTGCGGTCTTTGAGTCGAAATAAAAATCTTTAAAAAAATCCACGTTTATTGTCGTCTTTGGGTCGAAGTAAAAACCTTTAAAATATCCACGTTTATTGTGGTCTTTGGGTCGAAAAGAAAATCGTTGAAAAATCCTTATTCTAGCGCTTTTAAATCGTAATTATTTTTCCCATCATATTTTCAGCATATCTATACATTACCATTTTTTAATTTGTCAATTATTCTTACCTTGTTATTTTACCCATGTCACGATCATTGAACACACATTGAAGCTTGATACAATGGACATATTTTCCTCATGCAGGCAAAGGATGGTCTCAGTCACCGGTAAACCACAATCGGGCATGACCATATTGTGCTGAGAGTAATGCTGGGAAGATAGCCGTGACAGTTGACGTTGCAATAAATGTTGCTGCTCCTCTTGGCTTCGGAGTTCCACATGCTGTTGTTGGTGATGATGTTGCTTATATAAGAGGTGACACCCTGTAGCTGTTCTCTGGGCAGCATTCTGGCTGATTTAGAGTTTATCCCATTGCGTATCACTTACGTTAGCAAACCACGCTGGCGCGAATGTGACCCCTTGGACTTTGGGGTAGTTTGAGGTCGGAATAATTGCACCGTCGACCTGCACATGTGGTGAACAGTGTGGCTGTTGACTTAGTGGTGGATATTTTCATGTTCCTCGCGTGGAAAAACTCTACAAGATCAATGAGATAGGCATTTAGCCTGTCACAAACGTTACCGATGTTGGGACCTGACGCCATAAGTGTACAATCATCCGCGTACGTAATTAACTCAATGCCGTCAGGAGGGCATGGAATTGCAGAGAGGTAGAAGTTAAACAGTTCCGGAGATATTACCCCTCCTTGGGAAACTCCCTGCTTCACTCTACGGGGTTTGGATTTCCTATCTCTGAATTCTACGTATGATGACCCAGCGTTTCAGACAAGGCCGGCGGGTAGTATTCTCGATATCCTTGAACAGCCTTGCATGGCTGACCGTATCAAACGCTTTGGTCACATCCAATGCTACCATCACTGTTCTGTGACATGGTTTGTCCTGGTTGAGTCCTCGTCCAATATATGTGGAAATGGCGTGCAGTGCTGTTGTGGTACTATGCTGCTTCCGGAATCCGTGTTGATGATCCGCAACTGGATAACACGTTCTGATGCTGGGGAGGAGTAATGTTTCGAGTATCTTTACTACTGGCGATAGAAGTGAATTCGGCTTGTATGACTCACCTCTACTGGCGTCTTTGCCAGTTTCAGGAGCGGGACCACCCTGCCCATCTTCCAGGCATCGGGAACTATTAGGGTGGCTAGCAATAAGTTGAGGACCTTGCTTAAATACTCGACTCCTGGGTCATCCAGATGTTTTAGCATCACCATAGAAATTCCGTCAGGTCCAAGCGCTTTGGATGACTTTGCGCCTCGTATAACATCTGTAACATCATCCATCGTAAATTGTGGCGGTTCTGGTAGGAGGAAGAGATCGCAAACGACGCAAAACACTTCTCTTCGCCCGGTCGCTATCGGGGTGCTCGATAAATTTTGGCAGAAATAGCCAGCGCACCTCTTCAGCACTTCAGATGTTCTAGGCACTTTTTCCGCTTGTGTTCACTGACTAATCTATTGACTTCCATTGTTAGTTCCCTTACTCTGGGGTCGTTAGGGTTCGTGTGCTCATTAGCTAATCCCGTCGCCTTTGCTGGGAAATTGGTCTTATCAGGTATTCGACCAGTAGGAATAAAGCGAGCGGCTGAAGCAGTGATGATGTCTCGGAATTTCCTCTCTGCTACCCGAACATCAGAGGGATTGGTCAGTTCTCTAAAGCGTTGATTAGTGAACTCTCTGAAACCTTGCCAATCCGCTTTTACATGATTAATGAAAGTGCGGCGTTCAAAGGTTATGAAGTCTGGTGGTATGTTTATGGAGATGTGGCAGTCTCCTCTAAATCTGGTGGGTGCGTCCTCGTTCGCAGTACAGAATGTGGACCTATCTATTTACTCAGCCAGATCTGTACCTCTCTGCTCATTGCCTAGATCTGAATGCCATAACTCATGATGCGCATTGAAGTCCCCTAGGACCAGCCGGTTATCACCTCGCAACAGAGATCTGATGTTTGGCAAATGGCGCGGGGCACAGCTATTGACCGGCGCGATATACACATTCGGCAGTTCTATCTCGGCGGTTCCACACCTTACCGCTACCCCCATACACTCCAAGTATAGGTCCCTAGAGTCTAGCTCAGGCGAGATAGGTCTGTACTGGACAGACTGGTGCAGTAGAAATGCAAGCCCTCCACCCCCACTTCTCGTACGATCCTGGCGAAGAACGTTGTATCCATCACAACTCCGAAGACTGCTGCTGTTGCTCAGCTTCGTTTCCTGGATCGCCGCGACCATAATATTTCTCCAACTCATAAATTTCACGATCTCATTGATCTTGGTTCGAAGACCATCGCAGTTAAACTGCAGGAATGTCACATCCTCAGGAACTGGGACAGCAATACGCGGTGTTAGTGGCTGCGGCTGATACTGCTGTCGGCGAGATTGCAGGGGAGTTTCATAATCCGATGATGTTGATGATGAAGACTCACTGGGGTTCATGTTGGTACAGCACGAATCAATATAAACTATGTCGTAGTACTCCCTCAGGAAGGTCAGTCCTGAACAGTTCCTGAAATGCACCCATCCTCAGCACCGTTGGCATCTCATTGACACCGACCTGTGGTGGATGAGACGTTGACAAACGGTGCAAAACCATGGCCCGGGGTTACTTTCAGTCCCGGCACGGACCAAAAGAATCCGGAGCAGGCATTCCGGGACATGCCGCTCCCAAAATAAAAATAAAGATGAACACGAACAAGTAAATGCTGAGGTGACGATGACGAAGATGATTCCTCGGGTCAATCCGGTACATAGAAGCGGCCGTCACGGGATTGGAATGATGATTTTGTTGCTGGTGTTGGTGTTGCCGTGTAATCGTGGGCTTCTCTTATTTCGGCATGCGCTGAGACATTTGTGGTGCTAAGCGATGTTGTGAGCCCAGGACCCATGGGGTTTACCAATTGCATTATTGTGTAGAGAATGTTGATCGCCACCAGTGACATGGTGCGACTGTTGCCTTGTACTTGCCTCATCGATGTCTTCGGTGCTGTCCAAAGAATTTTACATTAGCTCTTTGTTATCGATGTGTTTGGGAGACGAGCCAAACGAAACAGTTGGAAGACTTGTAATGTTTGGAATTCAACCCATTGGGAATTCTTATGGGAATCCATGAGACGACTAGATTGGGATTTGAACCCAACTATCCAGGTTTCACATTGTTTTATTTAATTAACTGTATGCATTAATGGCGAGTCTCAGCTACTTTGGCCCTATAAATTGTTCTTCGGTAACATGGTACTACTCTCACCAGGTTCATTGTTGTCGGTTAAAGCTGCCCCACCCACACCGGGACGCCTTAAAGGCGAACCCTTGAGTGGTGGCACATTGGAACCTTTCGAACACATCATGGTCATACCACGATGCTTTAAGGAACCGGCCACAATTTCCGATGATGAGGCCGAACATTTTGACACTGTGTACTGCCGAAAAGAATTGGGCTAGTTCATTGTTGTTGCTGTTGATGTCCGACGAGTTGTTGGTATTATGTGCTTGTCCAGTTTATCGTCTAGTTATACTGGCACTTTATAGTGTGTTTTTGGCTAACCACAATTTGGCTGAACCTGATATTTTTGAGGGACTGGATTGTTGTTTCTCCACACCACTACCTTTGAGAGCTTTGTTCATCACCGCTGCTCAGGGAGGGCAAATAGACTGGGGGATGTTCACCATCCGTGGCATCATCACCTGGTCCCATATAAGTTACTGTGTCTGCTGATAGCTCTGAGCTTGAGGTGTCGGCACAAGAACCGGCCAATGAACCAGTAGATTGATGACCTTTGAGAGGAAGAAAGATAGAAAGTAGTGAAAGAAAAGCAAACAAATTTGTTTAGTTTTTAGCCACCCTTAGTTTATCGTCTTAATTTTCAAATTAATCAAAGGTAGTAGCAACTGAGTGGCCATTATAGAACTTACCATTTAGACCGGAACTCAGGCCGCCGACACCTGATTTATCACCACCCAAGGGATAGCGATGTTTTCTCTTTAATATACGGTGTATACGTGAAGCCAATTGTATGGTTGTTAAGTATGTGCCTGAAATAGAGCAAAACAAAACAAATGTAGTAGCCTGTTAGTGAACTCCGATGCCTTAAACAATTAATCAGTTGGTGTTGGGTAGGCAAGACTTGCTTAGGAGGAATTGGGCGGCAAAGAGCATAGCGCTATGTCGACTGTCTCTCAAATTGGAATGACATTAAAATGCTCAATACATACATTATGATAAAGAATCCATTATCACGTATTATCCTTGCCCTTCTTTCAATGCCATCCTTTGCAAGTGCATTGCCTTCCGTTGCATTTAGCGTCACTACATACCTGGGTATGCATAACATGAGTCATTATGGATACATGACACGTCAATGGTGCTAGACAGTCTTTCAGCAGTGGCGTCAGTGGATGATGCTGCAGAATATTACCAATAACGGAGAATGGAATGGGTACGATTGACACAGCCACCCAAATCGATAAGATGCAAACGACTTCTGCCATCGCCCACTATGTAAAACGGGAAAAGGAAGAGGCGAAATAATTCGTTGAAAATTCATGACATTAAAATATAATTCCCAAACGATATTTTGGGAATTCATCCAGTAAAATATGTTGGTTGATACCAAGGACATGTTAAAACACACCATCGTAATTTTTTGTTAGTCCTTCAACTTTACTTACCTCTACCTTTAGGTTATAGAATGTATTGGTAGACATGCAGGGTCAATATCATGGCTGGTTCAAGACCACCTTGTGGTTATCCTGCCAGAGCAGCATCTTGGAAAAAGGCAGCAGGTTCAGCAACTCGTTTGGGTCACCCGGAAAATCGTCACGCAAATATATCCCCCGGAGAGCCATCAGAGTCTGGTTTATTGGCCAAGTTATGCAGCACCAGAACACACAAATCAAAATGCAAAAGCAGTAGAAGATATGAAGGTAAAACGGCAAAGCAAAATGCCAGTTAAACAATGTGAAATTATACGTTAAACAAACGCACTTCAAAGTAATATAAAATGCAAATTGTTTTGTGGGGCAAACAGAAGCGAGCGGGAGGTGCAGGAGCTGGGGAAATATAACTTAAAAAAAAATTCTATTGTGGTTACAATCAAACAGCCCGCCATTTCTCACAAACAAGGAGGGAGCAAATAACTAAACAGTTGTAAAGGGAACATTGTCATAATATAAAAGAGGACAAAATCGAACATTTAAACTAGGGCCGTAGGTGCACCTTATTCAAGTTTGGGCAATAGTTTTAGATTATCTGTGGCATTTCATTCCTTTAACAATTTTTGCGTTCTGCCACCACTTCCATTCGCAACAAGTAAAAAACACCTGACAATTCGGATAAATGTTACAGTATACAATATCAGCCAGGGTCGACTAGTAAAAACAGATTCAACAAAATTCCAGGCGAACTTTAGGTCCTCTAGACATTTTTTTCTTACAAACTAACGGAGTTTCAATATTCAATGTTCTAAAAAATTCTACGCTACCGCAAGTTCGAATAGAAAAATTCTACGATTTCTAAAAATTGTACGGGACTCCAAGTTTCTCTGGAAAATTGTTCTACAATTCTCCACGCTACCCTAGGGTCCTCTGAAAATCCCCGCAAGCCCAGAGCCCTCTATACAAATCTTAAAAAAGTGAGCAAAGGCTATAGTCGGGACGGGGCCGACCATGTGATAACCTACACCACTACCCCTCTGAATAAGCTTTTCACTGGTAAACATTTCCATCCGACCATGACCATCCGATCAAAATTGCGACACGTAGCGTGATTGCAAAAAAAAAAAAAAAAAAAAAAAAAAATTGAAGAATTGCATGCATTACCGACTATTGTGGTAACTCCTTGGTTGACCACCTTCGCCAACCTACTTTACACCATTGTAAAGGTAATATTATCTTCTTCCATTGACAGGCCTTGCCGTTGGAATGCCCCTACCAGAAGCCTATATATTTACAATGAATAAAACTTTGAATTTGTCTCTACATGAGTTTTACCCCATTCCGATCCCTAAATATTATCCGACTATCACCAAAATCAATAGGCATCTACTACTGTGGGGCCCCATCAACCCCAAAAATTTCGTGACTATCCAATCAAAATTCCAACCTGTAGCGTGATTACAAAGAAATGGAAAAATTGGATATATTACTGACTTTTGCGATATCTCGGTTGTTTGCCCACTTACGCCAACATACTTCGCATCAATATAAGGGAGATTTTTTGTTCTTCCATTGACGGGCTTTCCTTTTGGAATACTCCTACCAGAAGCGGAGATATTCGCATAAGAAAAACATTTTGACTTTTCTCCACATCAGCTTTTTGCTTATTCCGACTCCTAAATATTATCCGACCATCACCAAACTTAATAGGCTTCTCCCTCTGTGGGACCCGCATCAACTCCCAAAAAATTCGTGACGATCCGATCAAAACTGAGACTTGTAGCGCGATTTGGGAAAAATTAAAAAATGGGATATATTACTTTATTACTATTATATTATTGCTATACCTCCGTTATTTGGCCACCTACGCCAACCTACTTTGCATCATTGTAAAGGTGGGGTATCCTACTTTCATAGTCAGGCTTTGCTTTTGGAAGCTCCCCAACCAAAGCTGTGGTATTCGTCATTATAATTAAAATCGCAAAAATGAAAAATTGGATTGTTGGCGAATATTGCGATATCTTCGTTGTTTGACCACCTACGACAACCTACTGTACATCGGTGTAAAGGCGATATTTTCTACTTTCATTAATTTTGTTTTTGATATACCCCTTATAGATGCGAAGATATTTGCTTTGAAATAAAGCGTTGACTTTTTTCCAAATAAGTTTTTTTCCCTATTCCAACCCCTGAATATTATCCGACCATCACCAAAATCAAATTTGGTGACGATCCGATCAAAATTGCGACCTGTAGCGTGATTACAACCCAGCGAAAAGTTTGCCTCCAAAGAGGCAGTTAAATGATATGTACAAGTGATTTGGAAGTGTATCAAATTATGCATTTTTACAAGGGAGTGACCCCGGAAAGAGGCACTCCATTGCAACGCATTTTAACTGACCCTTTGGCATTGCATTTTAACTGAACCTTTGGCACTGCATTTTAACTGACCCTTTGGCATTGCATTTTAACTGACCCTTTGGGGTAGAATAGGAGGCAGTCCAGAGCACGTGTTTTGAATAACAAAATAAAATGCATTTATTATAAATTAACACAAATTATGAAAATTCTCTATTGAATTCAATCGCAAACATGTGTGTTTCCTCCGCTCTTCATTTAATCTAAGCTTAAGTGCTTTTGCTTCATCTGCTAAATGGGTTTGATATTGTCTTCCTATTGGATTTCGACATGTACTCCAACAGCACTCCATTGGGAAATTTTCTTCTCGTGAGTTACCGGAAAATTTTTCACAAATTAAATATTATTTAGTTGGTATTAACAAATGTTTGGAAATGTTAACACGATTATCTCTTTTTGGAAATGTATTCCGCTGCCTGTAGAGATGTACAAACTGATTTATGTACATGTAGGGATCTCTAACAACTACTAATAAAATTTAGTGAACGGAGTGCCTTTTTCACGACTCCGTTTGCACTGCATCCGGATGCTGTTATATTATGAGGAATTGGAGTGCCTTTTTCACGACTCCCGTCGAACTGCCTCCGGATGTTGTTAAAATGTGACAAATGGATGTGATTCTTTGGATTGCATCCAAATGCGGTTAAAATGTGAGGAATGGAGTGAGTTTTACAGGACTCCGTTTGAACTGCATAAAAACATGCCGTGAAAGAACTAGTCTACATTGCACTACTTCCAATTTATTTTGCTGGGAAGGTTTAGATGGACGGACGGACGGACGCACATAGCCAGATCAACTCAGCTCGTCGAGACATTCATTTTGGTATATATAAGTATGGGTCTACGACCAATATTTCCAAATATTTATCTTAAATATCGTAAATCCTGGATAATGCCCTTGAACTGCTTTAACAAAATCTTTATAAAGTTCTCTCAAGTCTATTAAAACGATATTTAAAAATATATATTCTTAAGAATATATCATAGACCCCTAAGTTAATACCTCTGAAAAAACCCTTTAGCGTAATGTAGACTACATTCGATGCGTGGTGGCGATAGACACGACGTTCAGATTCGGCTATAAAAAGGTGGACCATTATCACTGAGCTAGTATGAATCGGGTTGCATTCATTGTGTTAGCGAAGTCTCCCTATACCCTCCGAAAAAAGGAACAACATAATCTTTATAATTAAGCTCTAAAGTTCTTTAGAAATATATTGTTAATAAAAATCATAAAATTGTGACCATTTACTCCATTAGGAAAAAAGAATCTGAATTATGCCGTGATTACGATAATGAAGTTCTTTCTTCTTCTTTATTTGCATATTTGATCTCCGAATATAAGCGACTAATACAATTATATATAATTATCTGTTACAAATTTTAAGGTATGTTCATATATTTTAAAAGCGTCTCTATTCCTGGCTTCACTCAGTAGGGTTGAGATATTTCCAATGCCGGTCAATTTAAGAATATTGTCAATCCATGATATTTCTTTCCGTCCTCTCGATGGCTTCCCTTCTATTGTTCCAGTGATTATGGTTTGGAGCAGTTTGTATTTTGCGTTCCTCATTACATGTCCAAGATATGACGTTTTTATTCTTTTTATTGTTCCAATGAGTTCCCGTTGACGGTTAACCCTTGAGAGAACCACTGAATTTGGTGCTAAATGTGTCCATGGAATTTTTAGGATACGACGGTAGATCTACATTTCAAAGGCTTCCAATTTCTTTATTTCAGCGGTTTTTAGTGTCCATACTTCTGAGCCGTACAGCAGAACCGACCAGACATACATTTTAATAAATCGTAGTTTTGTTTCCATGTTTATGTCTTGACTACATAAAATATTTTTGTATTTGAAAAATGCATCTCTTGCCATTTCTATTCTGCATCGTATTTCTTTCGAGTTGTCCCAGTTTTCATTTATTTTGACGCCAAGATATTTAAAGTTCTGTACTTTATCGATATGTGTATTATTTATATATAGTTCGGTTGTACTTTGGTTTCTAGACCTGGTTATCACCATATATTTAGTTTTTGATATATTAATCTTTAACCCATACTTTTCGCTATAGGAATTTAGCCGAGTCAGAAGAAATTGTAGTTCTGATACACTAATTGCGATTAAAGTGGTATCATCTGCATATCGGATACTGTTGAAGAATTTTCCACCAATATATACGCCTTTACGAGCGTTGGACATTGATTCTTCAAAAATTTTTTCGGAATATATATTGAATAATAATGGCGACAATATGCAACCCTGTCTAACTCCTTTCGATATTGCAATGCATTCTGTCAGTTCTCCATTAATGTCGACTTGCGCTGTTTGGTTCCAATATAATTGCTTGATGCATTGTAATTCTTTTCCTTGGATGCCAATAGATGTGAGGATTTCCACCATTTTGTCATGTTGTACGGTGTCGAAGGCTTTTTCGTAATCCACAAAACATAGGTAAACATCTTTATGTACATTTCTGTATTAACACTTGAATAGAGAGTAGGGCTTCTCTTGTACCCATGCCTTCTCTAAATCCAAATTGAGATAGTCCCATGGCTTCTTCACATTTTTTATAAATTCTGGAGTGAATGATTCTTAGAAAAATTTTGAGAGCGTGGCTCATTAAACTTATAAGTCTGTAGTCGCTACATTGTCTTGGGTGGCTTTTCTTTGAAATTGTGATGAAAGTTGATTTCAGCCAGTCTTGAGGGTATCGGCCTGAGTCATATATGTATTTAAATAGCACTACCAAAAGCTGTAGGTTTTCGTCATCTATTAATTTTAACAATTCGGAGGGAATTTCGTCTGGTCCGCAGCTTTTTATACCCTACACCACTATGTGGAAAGGGTATTATAAGTTTGTTTTGGTAAAAATTCATGTAACACCGCGAAATATTCGTCGGAGACCCCCAATGTGGTATACCAATCTTCATATCTCAGCGAGACAAAGCGATTTTGAGATGTGTGTCCGTCCGTCCGTCCGTCCGTGTGTCCGTCTGTCCATTATAAATTGTAATCAAACTCCAGGCCGCAATTATGGACCGATCGTCACGAAATTTGGTATGGAGATCGGTTTCACATCAGAATAGATCGCTATTTTAATTGGTGATGATCGTGAAATATTTAGCGGGTAAAATGGACCAAATACAAAATTGTTACCCGATTTTGTAGCTGCTCTGTAGGTCGCAATAATAGTCCGATCGCCAAGAAATTTTAAATAAGGTAAGAGTATATGACAAAGAATAAGTTTGCAATTTGAGATGGCGATCAGATAATATTTAGAGGGTTAAATGGACCACAACTTTTGTGGAAAATTTTTAATATACAGCCTATATCTTTTTTCCTGTAAAAGACATTCCGGGCAAGTAAGCTATACTTGGAAGAGGAACGCTTGACGTTTCTATTGATTTCAATTGTATTGGTGTACATCATAAGATAAAAAATTTACAGCCAAATATATGGTAAATTTCAAATTTCTTTTGCAATTCCATTGGAAGAAATGTTAAAAAAAATTTTTGCGAGCACATCCGCAATTTTTGGAACATAGATTAAGAAAAAAGTAGTGGTTTCAAATCTGTTCGCGTTCACAAAATTGGATGCTGCGCTCCAAATATATGGGGGGTTTTATTCTTTCATAAAGAAGAAATATATAAAAATTCCATTTTTGCTGTAATAAGAAAATGTATATATAAAGCGTTAACAGCATTTAATAACTATCCGTAGATGCCTAAATATTTACTAAATGTATTTCTATTTTCGCGGAAAATCAAGAAATACTGAAAAAATCTTGGAGTAAATTTAATTTATTCTAATTTAGAGTCCAAATAAAACTCGAAAAAAATAAATTAAAAATACGTACAGATTCTAGACAACGCGTAGAAAAATATGAGACCAAAATTTTAACGATAGGATTTATAACTGCCATATTACAGCAACAACAAAAGACGAAAACTTATTGGTGTAATATTATTTCAAAAATATATTTTTTTGTTAAATACGAAAAATAAAAAAAAAACATTTTTGGAGTTATTCTACTATTTCGCTAAATTTCGATGCAAGGACTGACGGACTTCGCTGAAACTTCTTCAGGGAAAATGCGATGACAAACCCGAAAGTGTATTTGCTTACTTTGATAAACAATAGGATTATGAAATAGAAAGTAATATTGAAATTACAACCAAAGAAAAATCATAAAAGTTAAAAAACGTATAATTCGCGAATTCGTTAAAATCAGTTAAGGCGCATGCGCTTTTCAGATACAGCGAGTGCATCTCTATCAATATGTAGCGATTTTTCCACTTTTCATTTAGCGGCCAAAGTGTGCCGTCAGCTGCATCTTACTGTTCAAAAAACCTTTATGTGGGTAAAAATTGCGCGATGTACATAAGATTATAAGGCGCATCCGATTTCAGTGACCGCCTATACAAAATACGTCATTATAACAAATTTTAAACAAATTCGTCAAGAACCGCGGATGTGCTACCAAATTCTATTTTATACGAAATACGAATATTACTCCAGAATCTCGGTACTTTATGCCACACGGTTTTGGAAAATAATATAATCGCGTATAAAGGATTCCATTTATGTAAAAATAACCAAAGAAAATCGCGGTTCAATGCGCGGAATCATCAAAATATAATTTTGCAGAATTTCCTACTTTCAAGGTATCTATAACCGCCGTTTTAGTGGATGGATTTGAAAGCGGAAGGGTTCATTAGATCCGGCGCGTAAAAAAACTAAAATCACGCGGGGTTCAAGGGTACCTGAGTCACAGTTGTAAATTTTGAAGCCAAAAAATAGTTTTTTAAAGAAAATTTACGCACCAAAATGTCGACTTTGGACTCCTATTACTAGGGAGCTGTATGAAGCACACTCATGAGATATACATTGAACGACGTGGAATCACGAGTTCTACAATCCAATAAATAGTTTGGGTAATTATCTGGTTGCGCCCTCCAATTATAAGAAAAATTCAAAAAACCCGGATTTCAAAACTTCAAAATGTCAGCATCGATTTTAGGGGGATGCAGTGTATATATCGAAAAGTCATACATTAGAACCATGTTGCCCAAGGGGTATTCTTCAATTCTTTCATTGAGCTTAGGTCTGAATTTTCCGTGGTTTGACCAGAAATCAAGAAAGAACACAAAAAAACTTGTAAACTTCAACACATTTTTACCCATTTTTTAATATTACCGCCAACACAGCTTCCACATAAATTATTTGTTATTGTTAAATTATTTGTTATGTTTAAAACAGTTCAATTATTATAAATACTAGCAAAATGCCCGCTACTTCGTAAGCGGAAAAGGAATAATATACAAATAAACAATATTTAATATGGAGAAAACAGAAAATTTTGATGTACTAATACCTATTTAAATTGATATTTAATTTCTTTCAAGTACTGCTCGTCGTATACGTTTTGTTCGAATTTCAAAAAAAGACCTCTACACATCAACAGCGGCCTACATTTAAAATTCCAGTCCTTGTTTTATTAGAACGGTATGGGTATTTAGAAAATGTTATCCACATTTTCAATTTGTGATATTACAATGTAGAAAACCAATTTTCCGAAGATGTTACCCTATATAACAGTTAATTTTGGAGACATTTTATTTTAGGCCTTTTTTTCTCAGGATGTAAGAACCTTCTTGTAAAACATTATCCGCATAGATCTACCTTTCAAATGAACTTACTATAACGTTTAGAAAAGATAAAAACAATTTTTTTGAAAAGATACGTTTGATTTTTTTGATTTCAGTACATTATTTAGAAACCGAATTCGTGTTAACCTAAAAGCAATAGTACATTATTCAGTACAATTTTTAAAATCCAGGATTTTAGCTCAAATGTTAAAGTTTTAGCTCTACTTGTTCACCCAATGACAATGGTATTACATGTAGAAACCTTTCATACATTTAAAGGCGGATTTAAATAAAGATTCTGATTCAATCTCAACAGTTATCCTCATAACAAATTTCATTATTAATTCACCCAATACCAGTGCTTCAATATTTAGTATTATGTAATACTTCTAGTACACGTATTGTACGACCACCTCTAACAATGAACATGACAAATCAATAATATATCAGAATTTCACATCTATACCAAATTTATTGCAATTTTGTAATTTTCACGCAATAATGATATAATTCCATCTTCATTGCTACATTTAATAGCATTTAGTACATTTCGTATTTCTCAATAAATCATCCAGCCCTCAGCCTAATTTTAGAATTTGTATGCATTTCAAAAAATCCTTATCTCAACACCAATACAATCCCTCATACAACAATTCGGAATTCCACCTATATCCCATCATGCAACACCAAACTGGTACGAAATTTAATACTTATAGTATGTATAAATTTCAAAAATTACTTCTTTTTATCAAAAACTATATCCAAACCGCGATTTAGTATTTTTCGTATACATTAGTACGAATTTCCAAAACTTTCCCTCTATCTCCACTCTAAACGTCAACTGCTATACTAATACAAATTTCACAATTTCAGCTCTACCCCTTTACACAATAACAATTTGGACCAAATTCTGTGCCGTTTAGTAATTTTCATACACTTGTTGTACGTAAATCCACAACCACATCCATATCTCAACCCTACACACCAACAGCGGCTATAATACCAAATTTCCGAATTCCACTTCTATTCATAATACCATTAATACTTTTCGTATGAAAGTACGAATTTCAATAACTATCTCCAACAGTAATTGCGAATTTCAGGATTCCAACCCTATCTGTACACCCAAATCCAAAATGTACTAAACTTAGTACCATTTAGTATTTTCGGTACCCATAAGTACGAATTTCCGAAACTACCTCAATCCTATACTCCATAAGTAATCTTAATTCCAAATTTCAGGATTCCAGCTCTATCCGTTCACCTAAATTTAAATTGTACCATATTTAGTACCATTTAGTACTTTCCGTACCCATAAGTAAGAATTTCCAAAACTTCCTCAATCCTACACTCCAATAGTAACCTTAATTCGAAATTTCAGGATTCCAACTCTATCCGTTCACCTAAATTTAAATTGTACCATATTCAGTACCATTTAGTACTTTCCGTACCCATAAGTAAGAATTTCCAAGACTTAGTCAATCGTACAGTCCAACAGTAATCTTAATTGCAAACTTCAGGATCCCAGCTCTATTCGTTCCCCCAAATCCAAATTGTACCAAATTTAGTTCTTTTCGTACCCATAAGTACGAATTTCAAAAAACTTCCTCAATCCTACACTCCAACAGTAACCTTAATTCGAAATTTCGGGATTCCAACTCTACCGTTCACCCAAATATAAAATGTACCATATTTAGTACCATTTATTAATTTTCTTACCCATAAGTACGAATTTCCAAAGCTACCTCAATGCTATACTCTATAAGTAATCTTAATTATAAATTTCAGGATTCCAGCTCTATCTGTACACCCAAATCCAAAATGTACTAAACTTAGTACCATTTAGTACTTTCCGTACCCATAAGTACGAATTTCCGAAACTACCTCAACCCTATACCCCATAAGTAATCTTAATTCCAAATTTCAGGATTCCAGCTCTATCCGTCCACCCAAATTTAAATTGTACCATATTTAGTACCATTTAGTACTTTCCGTACCAATCAGTACGAATTTCCAAGACTAAGTCAATCCTACAGTCCAACAGTAATCTTAATTCCAAATTTCAGGATCCCAGCTCTATTCGTTCCCCCAAATCCAAATTGTACCAAATTTAGTTCTTCTCATACCCATAAGTACGAATTTCAAAAAACTTCCTCAATCCTACACTCCAACAGTAACCTTAATTCCAAATTTCAGGATCCCAGCTCTATCCGTTCACCCAAATATAAATTGTACCATATTTAGTACCATTTAGTACTTTCCGTACCCATAAGTACGAATTTCCAAAACTTCCTCAATCCTACACTCCAATAGTAACCCTAATTCGAAATTTCAGGATTCCAACTCTATCCGTTAACCTAAATTTAAATTGTACCATATTTAGTACCATTCAGTACTTTCCGTACCCATAAGTAAGAATTTTCAAGACTAACTCAATCTTACACTCCAAAAGAAATTAAATTCCAAATTTCAGGATTCCAGCTCTATCGGTTCACCCAAATCCAAATTGTACCAAATTTAGTACATTTAGTACTTTCCGTACCCATAAGTACGAATTTCCAAAACTTCCTCAATCATACACTCCATCAGTAATCTTAATTCCAAATTTCAGGATTCCAACTCTATCCGTTCACCCAAATATAAATTGTACCAAATTTAGTACATTTAGTACTTTCCGTACCCATAAGTATGAATTTCCAAAACTATCTTAATCCTACACTCCATCAGTAACCTTAATTCCAAATTTCAGGATTCCAACTCTATCCGTTCACCCAAATATAAATTGTACCAAATTTAGTACATTTAGTACTTTCCGTTCCCATAAGTATGAATTTCCAAAACTACCTCAATCCTACACTCCATCAGAAAACTTAATTCGAAATTTCAGAATTCCAACTCTATCCGTTCAACTAAATTTAAATTGTACCAAATTTAGTACCATTTAGTATTTTCCGTACCCATAAGTATAAATTTCCAAGACTAACTTAATCCTACACTCCAAAAGTAATTAAATTCCAAATTTCAGAATTCCAGCTCTATCCGTTCACCCAAACACAATTTGTACCAAATTTAGTACCGTTTACTACTTTTCGTACCCATAAGTAAGAATTTCCAAAACTACCTCAATCCTTTACTCCATCAGTAATCTTAATTCCAAATTTCAGGTTTCCATGTCTATCTAAATCCAAATTGTACCAAATTTGGTACCATTTAGTACTTTTCGTACACATAAGTATGAATTTCCAAAAGTACACCCATATCTGAATCGTACGCTTCAACGGTAATCTAAATTCCAAGTTTCAGGTTTTCAGCTCTATCCGTTCACCCAAATCCAAATTGTACCAAATTTAGTACCATTTAGTACTACTCGTACACATTAGTACGAACTTCCAAAATCATTTCCTTATATCAACACCACTTCCCAACCTTAATTTCCATACCAAATATGAAGATTGTAGCTATATCCGCTCAAAATATACAATTGGTACCAAATTTAGTAACTTTTCGTACACTTATAGGTCGAATTTCCAAAAAACCCTTTGGTACATCTTTCTAACTCTCCATTAGTTACCCTCATACCAAATTTCAGAATTCTAGCTCTTCCCGTTTGCCAAATACAAAGGGTACCATATTTAGTACCTTTTAGTACTTTTCGTACCCTTCTAGGTCGAATTTCCAAAAACCCAGCCTTATCTCACCCCTACACACCGACAGCAACCCACAGTCAAAATTTCAGCTTTCTAGCTTCAGCGGTTTCGTCTGGGCGATGATATGTCAGTCACTCACTCAGTCACTCACTCACTCACTCACTAAGCTCTTTTATATATATAGATAGATATTCATTTTGTTTTAAAATAAAAGATTTTTGAGCTTGAGGTCTAGTTTTTGTTTTTATTTTTTATAGCACCAATAATACAACAAAAAACCTATTTAGTAACACAAAAAGTAAAATACCCAATATGGAAAAGCACAATGTGATTTACGAAATTGAATGTGGTGGCAACGAGAATGAAAATTGTGGCAAACTTTATGTTGGTACGACGAAAAACAAATTAAAAACAAGAATGTCGGCACACAAATCCGACATAAAACTAAGAAACAGCAACATAACACAGAAAACTGCCCTCTCGGAACACTGTAAGAAATATAACCACGAACCAAATATTGACGACGTTAAAGTGTTACAAACCGAGAGAAATTACAACAGGAGACTCACATTAGAAATGCTCCACATAAACAGTGTACCAACAACAAAGAGAATCAACAGCAAAGCAGTGACAGATAACACTGCATACTGCTACAGACATTTAACGCGAAGGGGGAGATCGTGAAACATGCAAACTAACGATCAGTGCAATAATAACACTCGACGGTAGTAGTCACACTACACTAGTTTTAAGCTTTATTATTCATTTATTTATTTACATGTAAGCGATTACCTTTTTCGTGTTTATACCATTTACTGTGATGTAGATATTAAGTCGTGTTTTTTATTATTTTTGTAGATCCCTGATGATGAAATTCAAAGAATTTCGAAATATCGGAAAATAAAAAATAAAAACAAAAACTAGACCTCAAGCTCAAAAATCTTTTATTTTAAAACAAATATAAAGGTCGAAGAAATCACAAAAATTGTTATATTCATTTTGTATAAAATATATTGACAGTTCGCGACTTATTAAATGGTGAACCTCAACTTCAACGATTGTAAAACATTTTTTAATTTTACCATATACCCAGTTATTTGTTTGTAGTGCTATCATAAACACACTAGACTTCGCAATTATAGCTCCATAATCACGAAATTTTGCACGAGGTAAGAGTTTAGGTAGAAGAAGATGCCTACAAATTTGGATGATGATCTGATATTATTTAGCGGGTAAAATGAACCATTACTTTTGTATGAAAAATAAAACAAAAAAATTTTTAGGTCTATATTTTATTTCCTGGAGGACATATTCCGGCAAAGTAGCCTACATATGGAAAAAGAACTACTGAGCTTTCCTTCTGATGCAAATTGCAATAACGAGTCTGCTAGATAACGGGCATACTGCTTAATATATCGACGCCTCCAAATAATAGTATGCTAAGTCGACTTAGCATGTTTTCAAGTTCTTTACATTTTTATATTTAACGTCCTTTAACTTAAATTCTGTCAAATTTTGGTAATGATCGGACAATCCGAACAGAAGTTATTAACAAATATTTACTTAGCATAGTACTGAAGGTCAAAGAAATTTCCAAACTTTTAGAGCTTGTCCTGCAAAACTCGCTTTTCAGAATTAGCAAACTATTATTTGGAGGTGTCGAATGTCCTTTAACTTAAATTCTGTCTAATTTTGGTAATGATCGGTCAATGCGAACAGAAGTTATAAACAAATATTGACTTAGCATAGTACTGAAGTTCAAAAAAATTTCCAAACTTTGAGAGCTTCTCCTGCAAAACTCACTTTTTAGACTTAGCATACTATTATTTGGAGGTGTCGATATAATGTGTTTTGTTTAGAGAACCACATTTTCCTATTCCCAGTTGTTGTTATTGGAAATTACAAGGTGCACTAACGTTTTAATTGTCCAATTGGATTTTTATACATACGTTGCAGCATTGGTCGCTTGCCACCGTTTTGCAAAACGATTCCCCAGCCAGGCAAAATCATTATTATTTAAGCATGGTGTGATACGGTTCCAGAATCCACAAAGTTATTTCTTACAATAACTTTATTTGTTCCATACAGAAATTTTGATTTGTGAAAAGCTAATTCCCATTGGTAAAGGTGTAGGGAATCACATGGTCGGGCCCGTCCGACTGTAGCCTTGGCTTACTTGTTTTATTACGTAGTAATTTTATTGCAGATTCCACCTCAGATTTTGTGATTGGGTTCCCAGTGAGCGATTGTTAGTTAGCTGGAACGTTGACCGATCGGTTATTGTCATTAAATATCTGTCTTATGTATTCACTCCACACTATTTTCTTTTCATTTGTATCAAAGACAGCTTTGTTGTTAACGTATAGTTCTTTCGGTATTGACTTAAATCGTACTCCAGCTGCTTCCTTAAGTCTTTTGTGTAAACTGAAGTTATCGTGAAGCTGTTGGAGACGTTCAATTTCCTGACATTGTCTATTTAAGTGCTCAATTTTAGCAATGCGTATTGTCGATTGTATTTCTCTATGAAGCTCAAAATATAATTCATAATTTGTGTGTTTGTACTTTCGACGTTCTTCCATTAATTTGAGTATGTCGTTCGTCATCCATTCTTTATTTTTAGGTTTTTTGTAGTTTCCTAGATTGTTGCTGGCAATAAATTTTAATGAGTGATTGATAGAATAAAAAACACTTTTTAATAAATCTGTGCTTAGTAGTCTCTAGAAAAAATTTTCTTAAAAGCTCCAAGTTAATGACATCGATATTCCTAAAAGTGTTCCTTTCAGAAACTTTTTTTCATGTTATTCATGAAATATTCTTAAAAATGCCATACCTAAGGCTACGATGTATACGATAACAATATTATAAAAATTGTCATCCATATCAACCTGAAATATTTTTGAAAAATACTCTTCAAAGGCCCACAAAAATTATCTGAACCAATTTAAATCATTTCCTTAAAATGTTAAAAAATATTATTTACAATCGAACATTGGAGGCGTCATTTTTTATTGGGATAGCTAATATAATTTTGTTTTTTCAAAATAGTCTGGTTGTTGTTTTATTATTTTAAAACAACTGATTTATTAGTGGAAAAAGTTTGGCATTGTTCGCCAAGGGGTAAGACAGGGAAGACTAGTTTCGATCCACGCCACTGGATCTCATCAGTTCCCTTGTTTGTGGATATTATCCACCGAACTTATTTTTCAATAACTTCTTCAACAAAAAACTTTTTATATCCAAACATCAATCGTCAGCTCGAAGTATAAAGGTAAACAAAGAAAAAAAACAAGAAACAAGGGAACTGATGAGATCCAGTGGCGTGGATCGAAACTAGTCTTCCCTGCCTTACCCCTTGGCGAACAATGTCAAACTTTTTCCACTAATAAATTAGTTGTTTTAAAATAATAAAACAAGAACAATGGGATTAAGCCAGACTATTTTGAAAAAAAAAACAAAAAATATTATTTACAATTTCACCTTAAATCTCAAAAGTCATATTAGAAATGTTTCTTCTTTCACAAGAAATCTGCTATGGCGACAACAGTTACTTTCGCCCAAAAGCATTTGCACTTTAATAAAAATGTCAATACACACATACATAAATATCTCATAATTTGTTCCTTTTTAATACAAAACTTACCCGTTGCGTGTGCAGCTAATAAATCCTTGACGTTGAATCCGGGTTCGTGGCACTAACACCCAAATCACTGACACGTACCGAAAATCGTGCAGCACACTTTTAACGACGTTCGTTAATACCTTTATAAAGGCTTGAAATGACATACGGAATGCCACCCAATTCCGTGGGTGTATATTCTTGGACTGACCTGTAGACAGGCATACCGTACACAAACATGAAAGAGGAGCTAAAGCAAAAAGAAACAGAACAAACTCAAATCAGTGAAGATGGCAACATGATGATGGAACTCAACGTGAAAGATACTGCAAGATAAGCATGATTAGTTGTCTACCGAACTGAGGCACGAAGGAAATTTATTGCAATTTCCTTGTGTGTGAATGTGCATGCTCATGGCGAGGAAATGAATATAAATGCTAGGACAGACAGTCTGCAGTCCAATGTACTTTGCGCAGTACTCACAAAATGACAACTTACCGGAATTGGGCAACCAATTGCAAACAAACAGTCATCGGAACCTTTTAAAACGACAGGGATTACTTCAGACAAAGCAGATGCACAGACATCCAACTAGAAGGAGAAAAAATAAATACAACAGAAAGAAACAGAAAAGAAAAATATAAGAACACCATGGATTTGGTGAAACTAAATTTTGTGGCATGGCAAATTTGTTTTCCCAATAAAAACATCAGCAGACCAGCATTCCCTCTCTCACTCACCTGTTGATCTTCCGCCGTAAAAAGATTGTCGAATGTAAACATGTTGGGTTCTGTCATCGGACCACGTTCTTGTGATGAACGTACATCCAAATTAGAGACCGCTGCCGGATCTGTTAATGTAGCTTGACGCTTTTTCTTATCCACTGTTATAAAGTGTGGTGTATCCGGACCTGTGTGAGTATCGGAAACACGCAGCATAACGTTAACCTGTAAGCAAGAAGCATTAAATTTTAAAAACAAAAATTATGATGGTAGAAATGAAAAATTGCAAAAATTATAAATAAACCATGTAAAATGATGGTGATAAACCCTTTTAAGTTGTTTATAATGATTTTTAGCATTATCGAGTTGCAGGGAACGTTAGTTTGTTGTTTGTTGCTTACTTATGATATGCCGGAAAATTTGTTCATAGAAATATTATTACCTTGCCAATACCATAATTTTCCTTGTTGCCTATACGTCGTGTCAGGCTGGGTGACATAGACACCTTTGTAAGACGCCACAGAAGCCACCATTGCGTGCCGAAGTTTTTGACATATCGCTGGTGCGTGATGATTTTGCTGATGTACTTTGTGGTGCTATTTTTTGGGCCGCTCTACAAGTAGAAAAAAGGAAGAGAAAAATGGACATTATTATACAGTTTGGCTGAAATTTAAATGGGTAATGGATATTTACTACCATAGTTTTTAGGATATTTGACATTGAAGATGCAGGCTTTAACACGTTTTAAGTAAATATGAAATGCAAAGGTAAGAGTTTTCGTTTGAAGAGAAAAAGAAGCTTTCTATGGAAAAGTATTCCTAATATAATCAAGAAAAATGCTTATAAAACTCCACTATTTCGAAAATCCAAAATTATTCAAAAATTCAGGATTTCGCATTTTTAAGACAATTATTTCCGAAATTATATTTTAATATATCGGATAAATATTTTTCACGTTTTCTGAAACTTATGCAAAAATTCTCGATTTCAGAATTTTCTCTTAGTCTACAAATTCAGAAACTCAAGATTTTTGATTTATTTTCTAAACCACGATTTTGGATTTAATGTTTAAATCCATGATTTTGGATTTTCTTTTTTTATCTTCAATTTCATATTTATTTTTTAATCCATGATTTTGGATTTAATTTTTATGTCCACCATTCTTTAATCCACATTTTGGATTTAAAAATTAAGAAAATCATAGAAAAATATTTGTATAAAATACACGATTTGTGAAAAATATTTCTCTAAAATCCAAGAAACAATGTTTAAAACAAATTCATTTGGGAAGATTATTTTAACAAAAACAAGTAAGCAAAGTATATAGTCGGACGGGGCCGACCATGTGATACCCTATACCACTACCCCTGGGAATTAGCTTTCGGCAAATCAAAATTTCTTTATGGAACAAATAAACTTATTGTAAGAAATAACTTTGTGGATTATGCCACCTTATCACATCAAGCTTAAATAATAATATAATAATTGTTTTACCAACATCCCAGAAAATGTCCCCAACTCTACTGAGGGGTTGAAACATTGATGTTGCCTAGCCGGGAGATGTTTGTGGAACATTTATACATATTATACATTTCTAGAGTTGGGTAATCTAGTTCCTAGTTCACGGTACTAGTTCCAAATCGTATGAGTAACACCATAAAATCTAACGTGTGATATTACGTATACACAGTTTGTCCTTACAAATGATGTGGGCCATTGGAATTGCGTAGTGAACTAGATAGTTCCAAATTCATAATTCATTTGGCACAATTCTATACATTTCTAACAAAATTCACATTGTTTATCCCCTTCTGGTACATCTTTAAATTTTCTTTGAATACCATGTCCTTTTTGGAATACATACTAATATTCCCAGTTACAGTGCAATTTGCAATATCTCAGATATTTGACCGTGAAATTTTCGACCGACTGACATTTATTGAAACTCCTCCAATTTATTGAACACTACAAATGCTATATAAAAATTGTCGAAGGAAAAATTTGAGTTTATTGAAGATCTATCATCTAAAAATTGTGCACTTGTGCCATACTTATGCTAGATAATGCACACGGCTTTGTGCTTTCCAGGGTGATTCAACTTATATATATGATTTATATCGGTAAAAGTAATTAATAATGAATAGACATCCAAATAACTTATATGCAAATAAATGAATAAATCCCAAAATTTTTCATAATCACTTATACGCCAGAATGGGGTGGGTGCATTCTTAATACTTCAAATCAGGGCTTTGGAGTCGAGGCATTTTTCCTTCGACTCCGACTCCAGGCCAGTTTTTTTCACGATTCCGACTCCGACTCCGAGGGTAATTTCCTATACCACTAAAAATTAAAATTTTCCTATACTAGGACCCTATATGCTTATCTGTTGTTTTCTCTAAGGCATTTTGTAATGCAATGCGATGTAAAATTGATGTTCCGTATTGAATCTGCTGTATCTTATATCGAAAAGAAACAACAGAAAGAATTTAGAAAGTTTCAGTAGATTTTGCCGAAATATATGTACGAGGGTATACTCGTACTTATTATTATCAATTTTATTATCAGATTATCAATTTAAAACAAAATGAGAAAGAGAAAATTCATTGTGATTTGAAACACGGTTTTCTCAAAAGGGCATTTTGGGATTATTATACGTATAAAAAGATTGTACTTAAGCAAGGGACTTTTTTAAAAAAAACTTTGACGGATTTATAGCGAAAAAACTATCAACTTGTTTAGGCAAAATCGAATCGTTTTCCAGCTACAGTGGTCACCGCAAACTACTTTAGTAAAAACAGTGTTTCGTAGGCGGCCATTTGTCAGAAAACTGTGCAATATTTTTCAAAAAGAAAAAAAAAAATTGCGAAAGTAGCTCAAGGTGTTATCAATCAGATGAAAACATTATCTTTTGGAATAGATTGGTAGATTTCTTGTAAAAATTCATGAAAAATTCATTTTTCGTTCACAATAAGTGACCATAAGTTTTGTCATAAATGTGATGGTATATTAAGAAATCGATTCATATTGAAAGATGCAATTATAATTCTATTGTCATGGAACATTACTAAATATAATAAATCCTTTGCTTAGTCCATATTTACATTAGGCAATTTTCCTTGCGGCAATTGTCAGTTTGATGGTGAGAGAGGTGAGGCATATGGTAACCCTTTGCCTCTCAACACCCTCTCTCACCAGCAAACTGACAATTGCCTAATGTAAATATGGACTTACAAGTTTACTCATAGATTTCCTATAAAATGAATAAACGATTTATCAAAATTTTATTAAAGTTCATCTCTCTATCATAAAAAAATAAAAACTCTTTTGATAAATTTAGAAAAAACATTTTGCCCGGAGTCGGAGTCGAACTTTTTTTCAAGACTCCAGACTCCGACTCCAGCAAAATTTGCTAGACTCCGACTCCAAAGCCCTGCTTCAAATGAACTTTAACGGCATTTGGAAAATAGGTGGTGAAGCGACCCCCATGCTGCAATATATGTATAAAAACCCTATTGGTCAATTAATACACTATGACTCCACGTAATTTGCAATAATATAAAAACTGGATATTGCTCTGTCATGATGGGGACAATTTGTACCGTGGGAGGAAAATGCGGTTTTCTACACAAAACCCATTATATATTAGCCATCAGGCCCGTTATCTAGCAGAAACATTATTGCAATTTGAAACAGGGGAAAAATCAGTAGTTCTTTTTCCATACGTAGGCTACTTGGCGGTATATGTCCTTAAGGAATTCAAATATGGATCACAAATAAAATTTTCATAGTTTTCATACAAAGGTAATGGTTCATCTGACCCGCTAAATAATATCAGATCATCATCCAAAATTGTGGGATTGATCTTCTGCCTAAAGTCTTACCTGGTGAAAAATTTCGTGACTATTGAGCTATAACTGCGACCTCTAGCCTGTTTATGATTACACTGCAAACAAATAACTCAATATATTAGGATGTAACTCTGTTATCTGATAATGTACACTAACACAATTGGCATCAATAGAAAGGTCAAGATTTCCTTTTCCAAGTATATATATAGGTATAAGCTGTATATTGAAAATTTTCACAATTTTCACACAAAAGTTGTGGTTCAGTTAACCCTCTAAATATTATCTGATCACCATCTTTAATTGCAAACTACTTCTTTGTCATATAATCTTACCTTATTTAAAATTTAGAAGCGATCGGTCTATTATTGCGACCTACAGACCCGCTACAAATTTGGATAAAAGTTATGTTTTTGGTCCATTTTACAGGCTTAATATTTCACGATCATCACCAATAACAATAGGTGTCTATTCTGGTCTGAACCCGACCTCCATGCTAAATTTCGTGACAATCGGTCCATAATTGCGGCCTTTATAATGGATAGTGGTGTAGGGTATAAATATACGATTTGGAAATAATATTTAAATAATTAAAAAAATTTAAGTTACAGTGTTTTATTTATAAATGCATTTAAAACTAGAAAATAATTTTTCATGATCTAATCTCTCAAATAAAAAGCTTCCCGCTTAATATTGTCACAATTTTCATATCGGAACCTCATCTAACACTGGTAGAAATTTAACGATGTGCAAAGTATGGACCAAATCGGTTATTTCCTTCAAGAGTTATCGTGCGCACAAATTTTTCGAACATTTCCGAACTTTTGTGGGGGAGGTACTGGAAGGAGTAGACCGATATAACTCCTCTTCGAACTTAAACTAAGTTTGGGCAAAATATTGCGAAGGCAAAATTTTGGATCAAATCGGTTCATCCGTTCGAGATTTATCGTGCGCACCAGCCAGCCAGACAGACGGACGGACGGACATTGCTAAATCGACTCAAAATTGTCTGAAACACATTTCGTCCAAACATACTTGGGGTCTAAAACAATTATTTCGATGAGGCACATTTTGCCCGTACGAAAGTGTATATGAGGAAATATCAAAATTTTTTAGTTTTCCATAAAAAAATTTAAGCTACATGAAAGATTTTTGGTACAAATAAAACTGTATCATTTGAAATGCGTGAATATCGCGAAATCCTCAAAATCCCTTGATGCGCATGCGGTTTATCAATACGGCGAATTCTTCTCTTTTAATTTGTACACATTTGCCAGGATTTACATTGGCCGCGTCGTCTGCAGTTTAGTGTGCAACAATCTGTATAACGCTTATAATTTGCACAAAGTGCATACACTTTTTATGCGCATCCGATTTCACTATCAACCGTGGAAAAATACATCGATGTAAACCTATTTCGATCAAATCCATCAAGAACCGTGGATGTAGCATCTCACACTATGTTTGGGATAAATCGGATACAGCTCCCATGCCACTAAAGTTTTTGAACACTGTTTTCGCAAAACCGCGAGTGTTTTTTCATTGACAAGAAAACGATCCACAGAAAATGCGACTAAATCCGCGATATTTTCAAAAATATTTTTCGCACATTTTTCGGTTTTTGCAGTTGCTGTTTTCGCCGTTCTAGGGGATGGATTTTCACGATCTATGATTTATATGATCCGGACCGCCGAAAAACTAAAATATCGCGGGGTACCAGCACACTCAAAAGGATATTGTAAATAATGTACCCAAAAAAAAAATTTTTTTAGAAAAAATATCGCACTAAATTTTGGCCTTTGGCAGTAGATTGCTCTGCTGCTGTGTGGACTACATAGCCAATATACATATCAATATATGCGTAATTGCGAGTACTTTAATCCTATTATTTTTTTTTTGAAATATTCGAATGCGCGTTCCAGTTAAATTAAAAACACGAAAAGCAGTAAAAGGTGGAAGCAGTGGAAATTTCGAAAAGAGATAAATTAGAAGTGTAATGTTCATTTTGTATTCTTCTACTTTTACTTTGACATATGTCCGTCATTTGAACGGTTTAATCAGCAATCAAATAGTAACGTAAAAAACCTCGTTAGCTTCAACTTTTTTTTCCTATTTTTGTTCATTTACGCGGTCATAACTTCCACGCAAATTAAATTATTTTGCCAAATTTTTGATCTTTGTTCTTTATGGAACCAATAAACTTATCGTAAGAAATAACTTTGTGGATTCTGGTACCGTATCACACCGAGCTTAAATAATAATATAATAATTGTTTCACAAACATCTCAGAAGGGTCAAGGGAGACTTCTCTCATATCAATGAGTGAGTGTACCCCGATTCATATTCGCTCAACGATATGGGACCCACAGTTTATCTCCGAGTCCGAACGACGTGCCCTAAGACACCACTTATAGAGAAGTTTTATATGGCTGAGGGATATTTTGCAAAAAGGTGGCAAAGTGACCCATGCTGCAATGTATGCATAAAAATCCAATTGGACAATTAAAACGTTAGGGCACCATGTAATGTGCAACAATACAAAACTGGGAATAGGAAAATGTGGTTCTCTACACAAAACCCAATATATGATATGATGTACACCAACACAATTGAAATCAATTGAAGGGTCAAGCATTTCTCTTCCAAGTATAGCTTACATGCCCGGAATGTCTCCTCCAGGAAAAAATATATAAGCTGTATATTAAAATTTTTCACAATTTTCACACAAAAGTTGTGGTCCATTATTATTATCTGATCGTCATGTCAAATCGCAAGCTTCTTCTTTGTCATATACTCTTACCTTATTTAAAATTTCGAGGCGATCGGACTATATTTGCGACCTACAGAGCAGCTACAAAATCGGATAAAAATTATGTTTTTTGTCCATTTCACCCGCTAAATATTTCACGATCATCACCAATTAAAATAGCGATCTAATCTGATGTGAAACCGACCTCCATACCAAATTTCGTGACGATCGGTCCATAATTGCGGCCTGGAGTTTGATTACAATTTATAATGGACAGACGGACACACGGACGGACGGACGGACACACATCTCAAAATCGCTTTGTCTCGCTGAGATATGAAGATTGGTATACCACATTGGGGGTCTCCGACGAATATTTCGCCGTGTTACATGAATTGTTACCAAAACAAACTTATAATACCCTTTCGACATAGTGGTGTAGGGTATAAATATGTTAAGTATCCATTCCGAAAAATATGTTCAATTTATTAAGAAAAAATGTTTTTTAAAATCCACAATTTCAGAAAATATTTGCAAAAATGTCAGAGAAATATTTAAAAAAAATATGTTTTAAATGTTAGATAAAATTGCAGTGTGTGTAATTTTTTGAATCATGTTTTATGACCCATATTCTGACTCCACCGTGTGATAGAACACCAAAAATGAGAAGACACGTTTCTCGCCGTTTTTCCCTATCTCATCGACTTTCGCGGTTATAGGCCTCCAAAGGTTTGAGGCTTTGATGTAAAAAGGGTAATTTAGTCAGGACTATATCTTCCAATCCGTTTGAATTTATCTCAGAGGCAAGGTTGTAGCTCTTGTCTTAAAGAACAAAAATTGTGAACACATATAACCCGTCAAACTTCATGTGCAAGGTTAAAATCGCCATGGTCAAATTTCTTTTAAAATTTTTCTCAAGTTTTGTTATACAGCTTTCAAACCGATCAAATTTGAAACCAACCAACTACAAAAATGTACCTCAGATCTCAATAAACATCTTTCTAGAAAATACGAACTGTGTAGAAACGAATCTTAATGGTCAAAATAGCAAAACAATTGGGATTTTTTTCCTCTTTTCTAGGATTCTGCTCCATAGATATTAAACCGTTCAAAATTCAAGAGAACAATCAACCACAATATTGTAGCAAAGGCTTCAATAAACAACTTTCTGGAATATGCGATTGTCTATGAACGGTTCTTAATGATAAAAATAGCAAAAATCTTTTGAAAATATCCAATTTTTATACTTTTTTCTCCGATTCTGGTCCAAAGATACGCAACTGCCCAAAAGTTAAGGATACAGTCAACTACAAAAATGTACCTTAGATTTCAACAAAGAAGTTTCTAGAACAAATGAAGATTCTAGGAACGATTCTTCAAGCTCAAAATTCGATTATTTTATATCATTAGCTCTGTTCCGGAACTGCAAGAATCTAGTAGTTCTTACTATTTTTTCCGATAACATAAAGGAAAAATTGTTATCGTAGTAAAAAATAGTAGATTCTTGCAAGTTATGGAACAGATCAATTTTTTCCGGTTCAGTAGTGCGATTCTGTAACTCCTTAACGACAGAATTAACGACGAATGTCGATAGTTAACGATAATTTTCTGTAAGTGCTATTCTGTAACCAATTTTAACGATTTTTGTCTGTAAATTTTGTCGTTAATTACCGAAAATTATTGTTAAGTTAACAACCAAAAAAAAGTAGTTGTTAAGTCTTAACGACAGTACATGATTGCAATATTTAGCCGATTTCTCTTAACAAAGGCGTTTTTGTATGAACATAAGTTATGTTAATAAGAAGGGTATACAAGATAAATTCCGCCTTATTGAGAAAAATGTTTCTTAAGTCATTAACATAAGGGTTAACTATGTAGGATACATGGGCAGCTCCGCCACTGTTGCTCTTTCGCCAGCGCCGATTTTATTGAAGCTACATAATGATCGTCAAAGGGAAATTTTTAGATCAAATCGGTACTGCCGAAGCCCATTTTACAATACATATCAAGGCTACGCTAATATTTGTCTTTATTTTTAAAGAGGGAAAACGTTAGCTAAAGTTTTAAAAGAACTCAAGTGTGGCACTTTTATATAAGACCTATACCAATGCGCTTAACACAATCTTTCTAGGAGACTTTCGTTGGCTTTAATGCCGTATTGAGGCCAAAACATGTATAGTGTTCTTATAACCTACTTTGTTCTGTGGTAATCTTTTAGATTTAAACTCAGCATCACTAACAATAAGAATGCTAAAAATGGTGTATATGTTCGGATTTCCGAACTTTTTATACTCTCCACTTTGAGAAATTCTGTTTAATGTGGGCGTGAGATGAAGATCTGAATATATAAACTCAAATGACGATAACGTGGATCCACGAAAATCAGGCTTAAGTCATGTTATATTTTCAAGCTCAATCTTCATCTATTTCTTCTTTTTATTGCGCTATTCAGAATTTGCTTTCAAAGCGCCACAATTCAAAATATGACCCTACCTTGGTAATTAGAATAAAAATAAATAAAACAGCGCTTTAACTACATACATATAGGATTCTACATTTATATTTTTATATCACACACACATGACCTTTTGAGCAACGATTCTGATTACATATATCTATTAAACATATGCATATAATGAATCTTCTTTCACTGCAACACAGACGGTGTATACTTCCTGAGACTGCAAGCAAATTTGTTGGTCCGCAAGACAAGCTCCTGTCCACTTAAAACACATAAATCGGAGATATTCTATATTTGCGTTGTGGTCCCTTTCCGTGGAGATTAATGCAAAATATTCTGGAAAAAACACCAAAATCTATGATATGTATGTACTGTTCATTTATCTCCTAGAAGTACATACATACAAACTTGACGTTGAAGTTACCCTTGGGAAACGCATTGTTGGGATACTTGCAAACACCCGTTGTAGGCACATTACTTCCAAAAAGAGATATGTTTTCTTCCTTACGCGTTTTGTCTTCTGTAGTTGCGAAGAAATAACATTTTCAACTTAAAAATACAATAATAAATATTAAATATAATTTTGACAATTTGTCTTTCTATCGATATTCGTCGGTATGTGCTACCGATTTCTACAATCGTTAACATAAAGTTACAGAATAGCACATTCGTTAACTCAACCGAATATTTTTGTTAACTACCGATGTCGGTTCGTTATTCAAAAAAGTTACAGAATCGCACTACAGGTCCGTAAATAACAAACCTTTAAAATTTCTTTGAGTTTTTAACAGTTTGTTATTTCCAAACCTGAGCAGGGTGAATGTTAAAAAAATTTAATTGTTCGTGAATTTCAGCCCATTCTTAGAATCTTCATATGTTCTAAAAAGTTGTTTATTGAAATCTTAGGTACATTTTTGTGGTTGACGTTATCCTTAATTTTTGGGCGGTTGCGTATCTTAGGACCAGAGTCGGAGAAAAAAGTATAAAAATTGGATATTTTCCAAAGATTTTTGCTATTTTTACCATTAAGAACCGTTCATAGACAAATCGCATATTCCAGAAAGTTGTTTATTGAAGCCTTTGCTAAGCTATTGTGGTTGATTGTTTTCTTGAATTTTGAACGGTTTAATATCTATGGAGCAGAATCCTAGAAAAGAGGATAAAAATCCCAATTGTTTTGCTATTTTGACCATTAAGATTCGTTTCTACAGAGTTCGTATATTCTAGAAAGATGTTTGTTGAGATCTGAGGTACATTTTTGTAGTTGATTGTTTGCTTCAAATTTGATCGGTTTGAAAGCTGTATGACAAAACTTGAGAAAAAATTTTAAAAGAAATTCGACCATGGCGATTTTAGCCTTGCAGATGAGGCTTGATGGATTATATGTGTTCACAATTTTTGTTCTTTAAGACAAGATCTACAACTTTGCCTCCGAGATAAACTCAAATTTCCTAACGGTTTGGAAGATATAGTCCTGACTAAATTACCCTTTCTACATCAAAGCCTCAAACCTTTGGAGGCCTATAACCGCGAAAGTTGATGAGATAGGGAAAAACGGCGAGACACGTGTCTTCTCATTTTTGGTGTTCTATCACACTGCGGTGTCAGAATATGGTTAATAATTTTCATGTTGCACAGTGTTATTTTTAAACAATTAGAATATTAGTATTCTTAGTATTCTTAAGAAATAAAGATATTCCAAAAATCAATATTTTTAAATCTACAAGTTCTTAAAAATCACCAATTAAGCAAAAATCGCTGTTAAAAATCTACGATTTATACATAATAACGAAAAATATTTTAAAAATCCACGACTTTGGAAAACTATTTTTAAAAATTCGTAAAAAATATTAAAAAATTTAGAAAAAATAGTAAAAACAAAAAAGCATAGGTAAAAAAAATTTTAAAACATTAGAAACAATTATCCCCAGTTTCACTAAGACGATTCGAAACAAAATTCGTTCTAATTACTACCAAACTTATGTTCATTGAAGAAATATTTTATTCAATTTTCAAACAAAAAACTTTCTCAATAGCAGTAGAACTAATTTTGTTTCGAATCGTTTTAGTGAAACAGACCACTAAATTTGGAAATCTACGATTCAAATTCGGAAAAATATTTTTAAAAAACTCAGAATTTAAAAAATATTAAAAATTGATTTCTTGACACCGCTTTTTATAATTGTCGGCAAAGCCAATAGACTGTTTTCTTTTTTGCAAATAGTATTTAGACAAATAAAAACTCTTATATCTTCTATTATTCTATTTGGACATTATGATAAAAGATTTTAAATCTTAAGCGGTTTTTTATAGAATTTATTTTTATATTGCCATAAAAAATATTCAAAAACAAAACTATATTTCACTTACTTTAGAAAAATCTAGGCATACGTATTTTCGTATTTTCGTGGTTTCTTGTGACAGTGATAACGATGTGTGGTTTCTGCCTGCCAAAACAATTTCACTTTTCATTAAATATTAAAAAAGTGCAAAATCATTGTTAAATGGCAAGAAGCCAATGAACCTCATGATGGGCTGTCTCCAAAAACAAAAAGAGGTTGAAAGTAAATTTGTAAAACGAATCAAAAATTCGTTTTTATGGAGGATAAATTCTTATAACGGTCTTCACCGCCACATGAACTACCAAGTCTGTTTACCAAAACAGATGTGATATTCTAGACAGCTGTCAGATGTGTTATTTTTGTCAGTCATGGTTTTAATACAAATAAAAGCCCTACATTTGTGTGTGTCCTCTTCTCTAGCTGTGCCAGTCCAAAATATTTAGGACCAACTTTATCTGCTTTGATATTTCAGAAAAAAATAATTTAAAGAACACAACTGTCAAAGTGTCTACTATTGCCTACTATTGCAATTGCCTAAAATAGCTAATGTTAGTTGAAAAGTTTAATGAATCACACATATCCTTAGGGTGTAGAATAATATACAAAATTAACAAATTATTGTCGTATTATTTAAGATTATTACTTTTAGACGGTTCTTTGAATTACTTTATGATATGGTGTTTGAATGTACATTTGTTTTACATATTTTATTAATGATTACACAAAGAAGCAGCGGCAGGGTGATGTTTGACTTAGACAAACAATTTAAGAGGTGTAAACCGACTGTATTGGATAGTCTGTCCTTTTTAATTCTACTTAGCTATTTGGAAATTCGATTTTCGGTTATTGTCATTTATATCATGTTATAATTCAATATATAAAAATTTCATTATTATTTCTTTTTAATTATTTTATTAATTTATCTGTATTTTCATTAACTTAAGCAATAAATTCTAATACATTTAATTACCAAAAGTGACCTATAAAATTTTATAAAATCATCATTAAATGTCATCAAAATAGATCTCTCTTAAAAGCCACAAATCATTACAAAAGTTTATTACCCAAATGGTCCAATTAATAAATTATTACCATTTTAATGAGCGACCCAATAAAATTTATTATGCCATAAAAATGTTGCACAAGACTTTCACTTTTCTCTTCTTGAGTTTTTAAAAGAAAAACAATTCTACCAAGGATTCTTATGTTTCATTTAATGAAATGCAATTCTGACAGAAACATAACATATTATCACACTAACAAACAACACACCCACATATCAACGCACACTAACTTGCAATTCAACACATTTTAATTTGTAGGTGTAATTTCACCTACATAGCTTTTGAGTTACTGTCATGTTACTGCAAGACGCCATTTTACCGATGTTGTTCACTTTAATTTTTATGACTTTTCTTCTTATACCCAACTAGTTGAGTTGTTTTCTCCTGGGGTGTTCTTGCAAATGGGAACAAATCCCTTTTTCATTTCTTTACATATCGTAATGTTTCCTTCATTCGTTTCTTTTGGTTTGCTCTTCAGACAATTTGAAAGCATTTTCTTAATGAAATTTTACTTTTTAATAAATGTCATTGGAAGTCATCAACATCTCAAGTGCAAGTGGGTTAAGTCGTTTCATTAAATGTTTAAGTTTTTGTCAGGAGAGTTTCAGGATGTGTGTGCGGAAAAAAGGAAATTGTTTAATATGCAGAAACAGAGAAATGTGGGTAAATTTTTTATGTTTTTTGCTAGAGAAATGAGGACACTTATTGAAGATTTTTAAGAGTCTCTTTCATAAGAGATGAACGCCCTTAAGGCAATAATCGAAGGCTTTTAAATATTAACTTTCCAAAGGGTTTCAGGTCAATAATCGTGGATTAAAAATACATTTTCCGAGGGATTTCAAAATAAGAACAATTAATTTTTAAGAATATTAAAGTTTTTTTTTCAAATCCATATTGACAAGTCCTGTTCTTAACGATTTTAAATTTTTGCAGAAATTTTTTCTGGTACTAATTTTAACTTATTCTAAAATGAGCATGTTTCAGCATCCTTTCTTCAGCTTGAGCCTATGGCATATCGCATTTCATTACAACAACAGAACAATAATACTTAAATCCACAACACTAATAACATAAATTCATATAATATTCTGCAAAGGTTCATAGTGCGATAGTCGTCCTAAACAACCGCCGAAAACAAAAAAGTTTTTTAAGACTTTTTTAGTATGTATATCTTAGCATGGAAACCTAGGCGAAATGTTTATTTTCGCAACAACGGAAACAACAATAAAAAGTATTGGAAATCAACAAAAACACCCAAACGAATTCATATTTAAATACATTGCCCGGCTACTAGGGATTCGCAAAATACTTTCTATGGCTTTGACACGAACTGTTTTGTGTTTTGAATGTCAATTCCCAGAAAGAATTGAATTTATTTCATTCCAGGAACAACAAGGCACAAATTAGGAAGTGGAACATGTCAAAAGAATGTTTTTGGTCTACTCTTATAAGGTATGTTTTTAATTCTAAAGAAATTAGAAAAGGTCACACAACAAACAACGAAAAGGGAAAACTATAAATACCCCTAAGGTCCTAAATTAACATTTACAATAAAATAAAATAAATGAAATAAGAGTTATGAGGATGAGAGGGAGAGATTGGGGAAAGTTGGGAAAAAAATAAATAAAGCCGCAATAAAAAGGACTCTCATTCACCTAGAGGCCATAACAAACACATAAATACCGTTCTGATGTTTGTTTAGGAAGGGAGCCGTCACTGAAAGAAGTTCTGGTGTTCTTTTTTATTTCCCAACAATATTAGGTGGTACTATCTGAATATGAAATGTTTTAATAAAATATTAAATAATGGTCTTATAAAACTCCGCAAAAATGCACCCCTATAGAAAAACATAACTCAAAGAGACTGCCAAATGTAGGATAAACAATTAAAGTTAACATTTCAAAATAAAGACAGTTGTATTTCCTCTCTCCCACAGAAATCATGTTTCAAGGATTTTCCCTGATACATTTGTTTTAAAAAATCTCATTGAGGTAAATCCACACAAAACAAAATAACTAAAAATGTAGTCTAATGTCTGCAAATCCTAAATCCTTGACAGTCGTATAATAATGAGAAAGAAAAAAACAAAAGTATTAATTAAACTCTAAGGCGGAAAAGGAAAGCAACAAAACAAACTTTTGTGGAGCAGGGATAACACCATACTTTACAAACGTAGTATATCGCTAGACATATTGTTGTTGTTATTACGTTAATTAACAACGCCACAAAATTCAAAAGGGACAAACAATGTCAAGATGAATACACACATCCGACACATGGTTATGAAAAGAAAGGTGACTTTGCTATATTTTGGACAGTGGTACAGACACAAAATCACAAACAAAGTGAAAAACGGCTGAAGTTCCTTCGGAGCTAACCATTCATTGTTGTAACGCAAGTTTTTCAAAGAATATTTTTTTACAATATTATAACACAAATCATGGATTTTTTAAAGAAATTTTCAGCCAACACGGATTTTTAAAGAATATTTTTCCAACCAGGCTGGATTATATAAAGAATATTTTTTAACCAACCTGGATTAAATAAAGAATATATTTTCAACGAACATGGATTTTTAAAGAATAATTTTTCAACCAACCTAGATTGTTTAAAGAATATTTGTTCAACTAACATGGATAAAAAAAATATTTTTTCAAACAACATGGATTTTTATACCCTCAGCATTTATGCTAACGAGGGTATACACACTTCCATACGGGCCAAATGTGCCTCATCGACCCCAAGTATCCGTCTGTCTGTCTGTCTGGCTGGCTGGAGCGCACGATATACCGATAAACGCAACGGATAAACCGATTCGGTTAAAATGTTGGCTTTCGTAATATTTTACCCAAACTTAGTTTAAGTTCGAAGATGGGCTATATCGGTCCATCCCTTCCGGTACCACCCACACAAAAGTTCGAAAATGTTCGGAAAATTTGTGCGGACGATAACTCTTGATGGTTTCAATATGGACTCAATCGGTCCACTCCTTCGGGTACCTCCCACACAAAATTTCGGAAAAGTTCAGTTTAGGGCCATCTCTCGAATCGCTTTGATCTTTGTTTTAGCAACTTGTATTCACTGCCCTCCATACGACGGTACAAGCTCCCTAATGAAGCTCCACACTTCCTGAGAAAATAGCCTGAAAGATGCAAAAAACCTCTATGACACCGTGTGAGGTGGTTGGAGCGGAAAATAACTCTCGAGCGGACCTGCCGATTCGGTTCAAAATTTGGCCTTAGTAATATTTTCTCCAAATATAGTTTAAGTTTGAAGATGAGCCATATCGGTCCACTCCTTCCGGTACCTCACCCACATAAGTTCAAAAATGTTCGGAAAAATTGTTCGTACGGTAATTCTTGAAGGAAGTGACCGAATTGGTCTATACTTTAAACATCCTAATATATCTACCAGATATAGATCACTTTAAAATATGGACCATATTTGTCCACTCCATCCGGTAACTCCCACATAAAATTTCGGATAAGTTCACTTTAAGACCAGATATCTAATCACTTTGATTTTTGTTAAAGCAACTTGCAATCGCTGCCTCAATTACGATGGTAAAAGTTTTTCAGGGGCAAGTCCATACTTCTTGAGCAAACAGCCCGAAGAGTGTAAAAACCCCCTATGGCACCATATGTTGTGGCTGGAGATCCACTTCCATAACGGTCAACGTCGATCCATTCCTCTTAGTATCGCCTCTGCAAAACTTTTGATCTTTAATCCTAATGTTCAAGCGCCCAACATTTTTAAAGCCCCCTAAATACATACGTATTTTGGAAAAAATTGTTTCAATATACACAGACTGAGGGTATACCTCTGTCGGCAAAGCCGACTGATACTTTTTTACTTGTTAAATATGTTTTCAACCAACGTGGCTTTTTATACCCTCCACCATGGGATGTGGGTATATTAAGTTTGTGACTACGTTTGTAACTACTCGAAATAATCAATGTAAACCCCACAAACTATATATATTCTGGAAATTTTGGGAAAGCGGGCTATGTAGGTCCACGCTTTCGTATAGCCCCCATACAAAAAGACGCGTGCCGCGTCGTCGGTTTAAGGAATTTCTATTTGTCCCATTTTACCACCGAATTGGTTGTTATTTGGTATTTTGTTTCTCCAGAGGCCAAAAAACAATCCTACCAAAGTTGGTTTATATAGGTCCACGTTTTGTTATTACCCCCATATAACGCCCCAAATAAAGTACGCGTCATTTTAATATATTTTGAATGTATTAGTCCCATTTGACAACATAATCGATTGTAACTTTGTATTTTGCATTTCAAGAGGCTAAGAAACATTTCTACCATAAAATGTTTATATAGGTCCACGTTTTGGTTTAGCCCCCATAGGACGATATCTCCCGATTTTCGGTATTTTGAAGGTTTTGGCCTCATTATCACACCGAAATGGCTGAAATTTGGTATTTAGTCTTCGTTTGGGGTATAAAACTTTCTCCCAGAAATTCGTAGGTATAGGTCTACGCCATCATATAGCCCACATAGAACAGTACCTTCCCATATTCGGTATTTTGATGGTTGTGGCCACATTAATCCACCGATATGGCTGAAATTTGTGGTGGAGGTATAAAAAGTTCGGCCCGACCGGACTTAACGCTTTTCCTACTTGTTTAAAGAATATTTTTCAGCCAACCAGGATTTTTTAAAAAAATATTTTTTCAGCCAACCATGTTGGTTGAAAATATTTTTTTCAACCAACATGGATTTGTTAAAAAATATGTTTCAACCAACGTGGATTTTTTAAACAATATTGTTTCAACTAACATGCGATATTTTTTTCAACCAACGTGGATTTTAATGAATATTTTTTTTAACCAAAAATGTATTTTATTATGGAATATTTTTTTAACCTGCATGGATTTTTAAAGAATATTTCTGAAACCTACGTGGATTTTTTAAAGTACATTTTTTAAACCAACGTAGATTTTTTGAAAAAAATATTTTCAAACTTAGTTTCGACAATATTTAGAGATCTAAAGTTTGGACCATTTTAGCGAATATTTTCGAACAATTCGGATACTCCTTTCGAGAGTTATCGTACGCACCGTTTAGCGTTTTTTTAAACTTTTGTGGCGCAGGTACCCGAAGGAGTGAACCGATATTGACATGGCTAAATTAACTCCAAATTGTGTGGAACGTGATTTGTCCAAACATACTTCGGGTCTAAAATCATTATCATTATTATTTGTCGTATCAAAGTGTATTCTGGTACCACCTCATTAGTCTAAAGGCCGAAGGTGTAGAGATTGAAAATGGGATGAATCAGCGACTATTGCAATATCTCCGTTGTGACCACCTACGCCAACCTATTTAACATTATTGTAAAGGTTCGTTTTTCTATTTTGACCATATGAATAACACGTTGACTTTTCCCCAGCATAATTTGTTTGCCCATTCAGAGTGCTGAAATTATCTGACCACTACTAGGAATTTGTGATGATCCGATCAAAACAGCGACTTGGAGGTGGGTGTACGAACATTATTCCGAGTTGTTACAACCTTTTGAGCCAAAACCAACTTTTAAAACCCTTTCCCTTTTGCATTAGTTCTTTGTAGTGAATAAATATAAATTTTATGGAATGTATTTTGAATTGTTTTATGGATTCATTTAAAAATTTATTCGCAAGCATGCATTTTGAGGATATGGGAGAAGTTAACATCTATTAAGCGAGGATTTTCACTGATTGGAGACCCTGAGGTCATTTGGAAAAAGTATTTAAAAGGGTTGTGGTAACTTCTAATTAATATTTATGGCCTCTTTCTCTAGTTTCGTTCATATTACTACCAAACTCATGTTTTTGTAGAACATTTTTGTTTGAAAAAAAAAAAACAGTAGTTTGATAATAGTTCGATAGTCTTAATGAAATTGAAATATGATGAATATAAAACAATGGAATATTTCAAAAAAATCATTTTAAAAAGCGACTGAGTGTAAATAAAAATCAAATAGCTTTATTCTAGAAAGTAAGCTTTTATTACTCAAAAATACCAAAAAAAATCTTAAAACGTTTCTTGCATAGAGTCATGCAAAATAGGTGATAAACATCTAAAATGGATTGCATCCTAGATGCACCATGCCCTTGTAAAAATCATGACTTCTTTCACGTAAAAAGACATAGTCACTTGCACTCATGATTCAACTACTTTTTTGGCTACAAACAAATATGCAGTCTGACATTTCTTGCACCTATGATTATCTTTTTGGATACAAACATTTTGCTGAGTAATTAAAATACCATAAAATAAATTGTTTCTTGTGTTGTTAAGAATTTTATTTGCAAAAAGTTATTATAACTGTAAGCATTGCTAAAATGTGAAAATTTTATGAAATGGATTCAAATCGGACATTGTCAAAATGTGAAGAACGGAATGCATTTTTCATGACTCTGCGTGGAATGCTTCTAAAAAAGCTATTCAATCACTACTTCACATAGAACAACTTCAAATAAATTTTGCTTGGTAGTATGCACCGGAGAAACTTTGTGGAACTGTGTAAAAAACTCTTGATATTTTGGAACAAATAAAACTAAATATGTATTTAGTGGTGCAATGGTATGCACACCCTCCTTGCACACATAAGGTCGGTGGTTCGATCCCCCGGCCAGGCAACACCAAACATTTTTCAACGGTGGCACAATACCCCTCAGTAATGTTGGCGACATTTCCTGGGTGTTTCAGCCATGTAAAACGTCTCTACAAGTGGTGTCTTAGGACACGCCGTTCGGACTCGGCGATAAACAGTAGGTCCCATATCATTGAGATAAATATGAATCGGGGTGCACTCATTGATATGAGAGAAGTCTCCCTTGTCCCGTATGGAATGTTGTGGAACAATGTTTTTTTTTGTATTTAAGATTCTCAGGAGGATATTAGTTAGTTATAATGGGTTTTTACACTAGATCGTAAAACCCAGAAAAATTGCTTATCTATAACTACAAATACTGTAGCGACAAAATTCCAGGTTGTATTATGTCCTGTTTATGAATCCTTAAGCCATTAAATGCTCAGAAAAAAAATTTCAATTAAAACTAACTGCTTTTTGTTTTCAATAAGTAATAGCGCTTTTTATGCTTAATAAATACTAACTTTTGCGACAGACTGTACAGACATATTGTATGCACTTTAAGAGCCCACTCAGAAAAAAAAACAACTACATTATAGAACTTCATTAAGAAGGAACATTTAGCAACACAATCCCCAAAAATGTCATTTAAATTTCATCCTAGTTAAAATTTAAAAGCAGACCCCGGAAAAGTGTCGTCAAAGCCATCAAAAGTTAACATAGTACACGATGGTGTTGTCAATATGATCACTGACGTCAGTGGATGTCTGGTCGTCGTCGCCAGTCCAAAAAATACACGGAATAAGGGATGAATAACAACAAAATAGCATTAAATTGTGGTGTGGTCTTTAATACGGAAGACCTGGCATTGCTGTTAATTGAAGTTTAATGCTTGGACAGTTTCTTATCCACACTCCCTGGCGAACGACAACATGCCGAAAATGGTAAGCGAACATTGCTTGCAATGGGGGGAGGAAGTATTGGTTTTCAATTTGCAATGTGTTTTCCATTTTCAATCATGACGATGATGATGATAATGGGTGAGGAAGAATTGCCAATTCTACTCAAAACCGTATTCCATGTTATTTTCTGTACTTCACTGATTCCTTCTGCTTCATTAATTCAATTTAGTTTTGATTACAAAAGTCAAAATATTTTTCTTGTCAAATCATGCAATTTTGAAATTGTAGTATAATTAAGTGTAAGTGATTTGCACAATTTTCTCTTTGGAAGAAACACAAGTATGTTAAAAAAAGTATAGAAGAACCCAGCAAAATTTTAAGGAAGGGGTTCCATGCGATGACGTGATTTCACGGAATCTTTTGCATTGGTTCAAACGAAGTGGTGAAAGATCCGATATTTTCATTAGCATTTGAACCAATGCAAAGGAAGTCGTAAAGATCCGATCCTTTCATCAACATTTGAGCCCATGCATCCAATAGAGATGAGCCCATCGATCCAATAGAGATGTTTTTATTTATACACCTTTTTCTTAATATGTACATTATTTACAATAGACTTGATGTTGTCGGAGACTCGAAATCACAACCAACGTTGTTAAAAGTCTCGTCGTAATGATTATATCATTGCAAAGGATTGGTGAAAATGACATGCCAAAGCATTGGTGGAAATGACAAGCCAAAGCATTGGTGAAAATGACATGTCAAAGCATTTGTGTAAATGACATACTTTGGATCCAAAAATTAATAGCATCTTTTGGGGTCCACGCTCATATAAAATTCATCGATGAAGATGATTGAATGGCATCTTTGGCATCGAACATTTTGCTGGGAAGGAGCGTATCTCGCCTGGGCCTTCATCTTAGGAAAAAAGTGTTAATGTTTTTATGTGTTTTTGGTGTCAGGACTTTTTTTTGCAAACGTAAAAGTTATATTGTAAAATGTTGCCATTTATCATAACAACAATCAAAAGGGTATCTTCTGTCCTCCTCCAGAAACCAGTGGTGAGTGGTAAGTGTCTGGGAATTCATCTCTTTGTCTGTCTAAATAACTGTGTCCGTCGGTGTCTGTGTTGTTAGCCAAATTAAAATTTAACACCAAAGTTTCATTTGGCTGTTGGGTGAAAATGAAATTGATTTGACCTTTGTTTTTTTTTTCATTTTGGTATTGCAAAAATCCATGGCATAACTTTTAGCTCAGTCCCAAATGCAGGGAATACGCAAGCTTTAGTCATGTTTGTAATATTTTTAAAGGAGCATACGAAAAGCATAATGTACATATGTTACGGTCATTGTTTTGAATCGTAATGTGTATCTTGTAGCAATTAGGGCCTTAGAAAGTACAAACGAGCGAAGACTTTTTACAAGTATTTTGAGGAGATCTATTACTTTTTTCTATAGGTAAGAGACTTTCCACAAGACTTCTTTGGGCACAAGAAATTCTACAGATCTTCTTTAGGCACAAGACCTTCTACATGCCTTCTTTGGACATAAAACCATTCCTTCTTTGATCAAAAGGTCGTTTACGGGTCTTCCAAGGACAGAACACCTCTCACAGGTCTTCTATAGACAAATGGCCATTTAGAGGTTTTCTGTAGACAGGAGACTTTTTACATGCCTTTTATAAACAAAATATATTCATCAGGTCGTCTATGGAGGGAAACCTTCTACAGGTATTCTATAGGTCTTCTTTGGCCAGAAGACCTTTTATTCTTATTGATAAAAGAATATAAAATAAAACTGTATACAGTATAAAATATAAACTATATAGACAGCAGAATTTGCTAAGTTCTTCAATAAATAATAAAATATAAGTATTCAAGTGTGATGTATACTTTTAGGCGTTCCATGTGGAATTTCTAATATTTTGTGAATTATCTAATTTTATTTTGTTAATTTTAAATTACTTAAACAATGGTTTGGAAATAATCAATTAGAGAAAAGTTTGGTTAAACAAGTAAAAAAGTATCAGTCGGCTTTGCCGACAGAGATATACCCTCAGCCGATGTGAATTGAAACCCTTTTTGGACATTTGACCTTGCCGACAAAAATGTGGATTAGGATTATGAAAGTTCAAAAGTGTTGCGGACCCACAAAAGTCCATTATCGAAGTGGATATTATTTGGGAGTCATATCTTTTCGATAGATATCGCGCCCACTAGTCATTTCAGCGGGTCATCGTATGACTTTGGAAAATAATATCGCTGTAAACAGGACCACATCGGACAGCATCGGTATACATTTCCAAATGATTTTCGAACAGTTGAACTTTTGTATGGGTGGTATCCTAAGAAGAGGACCGATATACGCCATTTTAGAAGTTTAACTAAATTAGGACAAAATGTTAGGAGATCTACAGTTTGGACCAAATTGGTTGACCCGTTTAGTGATATTTTTTTAACCGGTATTGGCCATCTTCCAACTGAAACTGACGTTTGGACAAAATATAGGCAGCGAATGCAAGTGATTCAACGTGATTCGAAAGCAGGTCTTAAAGTGAACTTATCCGAAATTTGTGTGTGATAGGTAGCCGAAGGAGTGGACAAATAAAGTCCATATTCGAACGTGATCTATATCTGGTAGATATATGTATTAGGATGTGTAAAGTATGGACCAAATCGGTCACTCCCTTCAAGAGTTATCGTGCGCACAATTTTTCCGAACATTCTTAAACTTTTGTGGGGGAGGTACCGGAAGGAGTCGACCGATAAAACCCATCTTTGAACTTAAACTAAGTTTAGACAAAATATTACGAAAGTCAAATTTTGGACCGAATCGGCATATTCGTTTGAGAGTTATCTTGCGCTCCAACCACTACACACGGTGTCAAAGGGGTTTTTGCGCCCCTGATGAAAGTTGTACCGTCGTATGGGGGGCAGTGAATACAAGTTGTTACAAGAAAAATCAAAGCGATTCGAGAGCAAGTCCTAAACTGAAGAAGTTTTGTGTGGGAGGTTCCCGAAGCAGTTGCCCGATTGAGTCCACATTGGAGCCTCATCTAAGTCTGGTAGAAATTTCACGATGTGCAAAGTATGGATCAAATCGGTTTCTCCCTTCAAGAGTTATGGTGCGCACAAATTTTCCGAACATTTTCGAACTTTTATGGGGGAGGTACCGGAAGGAGTGGACCGATATAACCCAACTTCGAACTTGAACTAAGTTTGGACAAAATATTACGAAAGCCAAATTTTGGGCCCAATCGTTTGATCCGTTCGAAGGTTATCGTGCGCTCCAGCCAGCCAGACAGACGGACGAACATGGCTAAATCAGCTCCAAATTGTCTGAAACGGATTTCGTCCAAATATAATTGGGGTCTAAAATCATTATTTCGATGAGGCACATTTTGCCCAAAGTGTATATACCCTCGTTAGCATAAATGCATAAAAATTCGGCTCAAGTGATTGCCGATTTACCTCCCCCTGTACATAATGTAACCTATTTTCAAAACCAATACGAAGTGTTAACAAAAAAGTTAACCCTACATTTACCCTCTTATAAAAGATGTTATAAATTGAAGCGTTTTTTAATACGTTATTTCCCCCTTTTAACACCAATTCACAATTTAATTATTGTGTGGGGATTTTTAAGCCTTTTTTTGTGGAGGTTATATCGCTCTTTTTGCCTCTTCGAATGAGTACAGCTCACATAAATAAGGGATAACAAAGGCCTTTCGAAATGCTTTGCCCATTCATTTGGTTTTGCCACAACCCAAAAACCCGCAACCCAACAAATAATTAAGAGAGGAGGGGAAAATGCCAATTCAGTTGGCTTAAACAAAACTCCACGAATTTTTTACATATAATGTGAACGTGAACCTTGGGGATAGTAGCTTCCGCTACCAATAAACGGAAATTCTATTTTCGCCTCAAAGAAACACAAAAAAATGTTAATGGAACTTAACTCAATGAGGTCGAAGTCAAAGAATTATAAAAATTGGTTTAAAACGAAGTTGTTAACGACTTCAAGTATTTTTTGACGGTTTGTTGCCTACTGAAATTGGTTTTGCATGGTAGACGCAATTAAATCAAAATATTTTCGCTGTCAAGTTCATTGAAACTTTGGCAATAGTAAAACGGCATAAATGAAAACAATCAAAAATAACAAAAAATCAAAGAACAAATGTTAACAACAAACAAGTAAAAAGTCGTTAAGTTCGGCCGGGCCGAACTTTTTATACCCTCCACCATAAAATAGTCTTAATTAAAATGGAATAATTAGGGTCCTTTTACACTATTGCCTAAATTACACTGTGAACACAAATGTTGGGACAGAGATAATTCCTTTGGGAGATGAAAGCCCTTGGTGTGTGTATATTAAAAACTCCGAAGGACAGATGCGCCGTGATTCGAACTTCCGCGTTATGGCGTGATGAAATTTTTGCAAGAGACCCTGTAAGCCATCATGAATTAGCATTATATCTTTGTTTGTTGTTTTTGTAGAGCACTTAAGCAACAGTGAACAAAGATATAACGCTAATTCCTGATGGCCCACAGGGTCTCTAACAAAAATTTCATCACGCCATAACGCTGAAGTTCGACTCACGGCGGATCTGTCCTTCGGGGTTCATAATATACTCACCAAGGCCTTTCTTCCCCAAGAGGAATTTTCCGTGCCCCAGACTTTCACCTCCATTTTGTTGCACAGTGTTATCTGATCTAATCTAAAAAAATGTGTTCAGCTAGGTGAAAGGTACCACCTACGGGGCTATATCAAAGAGTCAACCTACCTTTAAATTTTTGGCGGAAAAGTTTTATAGCTGCAGGGAACTTCAAGAGTCAAATTGAGGGTAGTTTCATCAAAACAATGTAGACCCTCAAAAATGGACCCATGTTGACGAATTTTAGTGAAGAAATTTCGTGACCACTGAAAATTCCCGAAAATCGGGAGGTACAGTTATATGGGGGGATATACCAAAACATGGACCTATATTGACGATTATTTTTGAATAGACAAAATTGTAGCTAAAATTCTCAAAATACCGATCATTACAGCTAGTTCGGTTAAAAATTGCAGCTAAAATTCTCAAAATACCGAAAATCGGGAGATACCGTTATATGGGGGCTATACCAAAACATGGTCCTATGTTGACGATGTTTCATTGGAGATGTTTTATGACCACTGAGAACTTCAAATGTCAAATTACAGCTATTTCGGTTAAAAACTGTAGCTAAAATTCTCAAAATACCGAAAATTGGGAGGTACTGTTATATGGGGGCTATACCAAAACATGGACCTATGTTGACGATATTTCGTGGAGATGTTTCATGACCACTGAGAACCTCAAATGTCAAATTGCAGATATTGCGGTTACAAATTGTGGCTAAATTCTCAAAATACCGAAAATCGGGAGGTACCCTTATATGGGGGCTATACCAAAACATGGACCTATGTTGACGATGCTTGGTGGAGATATTTCATGACCACTGAGAATCTCAAATGGCAAATTACAGCTAGTTCGGTTAAAAATTGTAGCTAAAATTCTCAAAATACCGAAAATCGGGAGGTACCGTTATATGGGGGCTATACCAAAACATGGACCTATGTTGACGATGTTTCGTGGAGATGTTTCATGACCACTGAGAACCTCAAATGTCAAATTGCAGATAGTTCGGTTAAAAATTGTGGCTAAAATTACCAAAATACCGAAAATCGGGAGGTACCGTTATATGGGGACTATACCAAAACATGGACCTATGCCCATATCCTTTGGGATATAAGTTTGTTGATCACTAGGAACCCTAAGTGCCAAATTATAGCTAATTCGGTCTGCAAATGTGGCGAAGAACGTCAAAATACCTCAAATCCGGATGTACCGTTATATGGGGGCTATACCAAAAAGTGGAGCGATATAGCCCATCTTCGAACTTGACCTGCCTATGGAAAAAAGACCCTCGGGTGCATAATTTCAGCACTCTATCTCAATTATTGCGGACGCTAGAGTGATTACAACAGACGGACAGACAGACGGACAGACGGACAGACGGACAGACGGACATGGATAGATCGTCTTAGAATTTTATCCTGATCAAGAATATATATACTTTATAGGGTCGCAAATGATTAGTTCGATGTGTTACAAACAGAATGACAAACTTAATATACCCTCCATACTATGGTGGAGGGTATAAAAAGGTAGTATTTCTCGCTTCTTATTATCATAGGGCAATAAACAAAATTAAAACACACAGGATTTGTGTGAAGGATATTTTACAAAGCAAAAGAAGAAATGCAGCGAAATGAGAATTGGGTCAAGAAAATCCTTAAGCTGTTCAACCTAAATTGTGGTTTATGACTTGCCCTAAAGAGCAAAGTCCTTCTTTTAGTGAAGAAGGTGTGCCAAGATTTATGTCTAGCAAAAAGGATTTTCATTTCGCTCCTCCTAAAACAAAACAACAGCAACAAGATACCATGGTTAGGGTTATTGTAACCGCAAAATGTGTTTAAATAGAGAATGAAGAAAACAAATAATTAACTTGTCAGACAATGAAAACACATGATTGCATTGAATTACAAAGATCAAATTCTCGAAAAAATTTATAATTGAAAGGGTTAACGACATTAACACAATTGTGTTGGCATACACGGGAGTATAATGTATACCCATACCCACATGTTGTTCTCCTTATTGACCACATTTGCTTGTGTCATCGAAACCCTGGTTGCTGGATGCTACATCCCAGCATGTTCATGTGTGTTGGTTGGTATGCGCAAGCAAGTATTGAAATGGTACTTCAAAAATTATTATTTCATTCTGCATTTCATGACATATTGATTGAAGGACAAGATTATATTCGGAGAATACAAAAAGACTGATAGTGTTGGCATGTCTTTAGAAATACATTTAAGAAGTATTCGACCCACCGATCTTCTGAGAGATATTTTCTGTTTACAGAAGACATTTAAAGGAACTTACATGCATGAAAATCTTCAAATATAATTTCTGTATATAAAATATCTTGAAATGATCTTTTGATTATGTCTATCTCTAGAAGAATATTAAAGACTTATACGGGTTATTCTGTCTATTAAAGACATTTGGAAGGATTTCAATTTATAGAAGCCCTTAAAATATATTCTGTCTAAAGAAAAACGGTGGTCTTCTGTCCACAGACTTTTAAAAGATATTCTGTCCATGGAAGAATTTCTCGACATATTGGAGGGGCCTTTCAATTATAGAAGGATTTGACAATATCACCTCATCATATAAGATCTGTACGCATAATAAGGTGAAAATGAAGATGCAACAACAAGACTATTTTGATTGATTGTTTAAAATATTTTTTCAGCAGTCGTGTATTTTTTGAAATATTTTTCCAGAAATCGTGAATTTTTAAAATATCGAGGATTTTTTTTTAATATTTTTCCAGCAGTCGTGGATTTTTTTAAACATTAGATAATTTTCCAGAAGTCATGGATTTTTGTAAAATATTTTTCCGGCAGTCGTGGATTTTTTAAACTATTTTTCCAGCAATCGAGGATGTTTTAAAACATTTTTCCAGCAATCGTGGATTTTTAAAAAAAGTATTCCAGCAATCATGGATTTTTAAAATTTTTTTCCAGCAGTCGTGGATTTTTTAAATTATTTTTTCAGCATTCGTGAATTTTTTAAAGCATTTTCCAGCAGTCGTGGATTTTTTAAAAAAATTTTCCAGCAATCGTGGATTTTTTGAAGAATTTTCCAGCAGTCGTGGATTTTTAAAATTTTTTTCCAGCAGTCGTAGATCTTTTAAATTATTTTTTCAGCATTCGTGAATTTTTTAAACCATTTTTCCAGCAGTCGTGGATTTTTTAAAATATTTTTCCAGCAGTCGTGGACATTTTAAAATATTTTTCCAGCAGTCGTGGACATTTTAAAATATTTTTTCAGCAGTAGTGGATTTTTTAAATTATTTTTCCAGCAGTCGTGGATTTTTTAAAATATTTTTCCAGATGTCGTGGATTTTTTAAAATATTGTTCCAGCAGTCGTGGATTTTTTAAAATACTTTTACAGCAGTCGTGAATTTTTTAAAATATTTTTCCAGCAGTCGTGGATTTTTTTAAATATTTTTCCAGCAGTAGTGGATTTTTTAAATTATTTTTTCAAGAGTCGTGGATTTCTTAAACTATTTTTTTAAAAGTCGTGGATTTCTTAAATTATTTTTTCAACATTCGTGGATTTTAAAATATTTTTCCAGCAGTTGTGGATTTTTTAAAATATTTTTCCAGCAGTCGTGGATTTTTTAAAAAAAATTTTTCAGCAGTCGTGGATTTTTTAAAATATTTTTTTTTCAGCAGTCGTGGATTTTTTAAATTATTTTTTCAACATTCGTGGATTTAAAAATATTTTTCCAGCAGTTGTGGATTTTTTAAAATATTTTTCCAGCAGTCGTGGATTTTTAAAAATATTTTTCCAGCAGTCGTGGTTTTTTTTAAATATTTTTCCAGCAGTCGTGGATTTTCAAAATATTGTTCCAGCAGTCGTGGATTTTTTAAAATATTTTTCCAGCAGTCGTGAATTTTTTAAAATATTTTTCCAGCAGTCGTGGATTTTTTTAAATATTTTTCCAGCAGTAGTGGATTTTTTAAATTATTTTTTCAGCAGTTGTGGATTTCTTAAACTATTTTCTCAACATTCGTGGATTTTTTAAAATATTTTTCCAGCAGTTGTGGATTTTTTAAAATATTTTTCCAGCAGTTGTGGATTTTTTAAAATATTTTTCCAGCAATCGTGGATTTTTTTAAATATTTTTCCAGCAGTAGTGGATTTTTTAAATTATTTTTTCAGCAGTTGTGGATTTTTTAAATTATTTTTCCAGCAGTCGTAGATTTTTTAAAATATTTTTCCAGCAGTCGTGGATTTTTTAAAATATTTAAAATTTAAAATATTTTTTAGCAGTCGTGGATTTTTTAAAATATTTTCCAGCAGTCGTGGATTTTTTAAAATATTTTCCAGCAGTCGTGTTTTTTTTTAAATATTTTCCAGCAGTCGTGGATTTTTTAAAATATTTTCCAGCAGTCGTGGTTTTTTTTAAAATATTTTCCAGCAGTCGTGGATTTTTTAAAATATTTTCCAGCAGTCGTGGATTTTTTAAAATATTTTCCAGCAGTCGTGGATTTTTAAAAATATTTTCCAGCAGTCGTGGATTTTTTAAAATATTTTCCAGCAGTCGTGGATTTTTTAAGTCGTGTTTTTTTAAATTTTTTTCCAGCAACCATGGTTTTTTAAAAAATTTTTCCAGCTGTCGTGGATTTTTTAAAATATTTTCCAGTAGTCGTGGATTTCTTAAAACATTTTTCCAGCAGTCGTGGATTTCTTAAAACATTTTTCCAGCAGTAGTGGATTTTTTAAATAATGTTTCCAGCAGTCGGAGATTTTTTTTTTAAATATTTTTCCAGCTGTCGTGGATTTTTTAAAAAGTTTCAATTTAAAAATATTTTTCTAGCAGTCGTGGATTTTTTACATTTTTTTCAAGAGTCGTGGATTTTGTTAAATATTTCTCCAACATTCATGGATTTTTTTTTAAATATTTTTCCAGCAGTCTTGGATTTTTTAATTTTTTTCCGGCAGTCGTGGATTTTTTAATTTTTTTCAAGCAGTCGTGGATTTTTTAAAACATGATTTCCAGCAGTCGTGTTTTTTAAATTTTTTCCGGTAGTCGTGGATTTTTTAAAATATTTAAAATTTAAAATATTTTTTTAGCAGTCGTGGATTTTTTAAAATATTTTCCAGCAGTCGTGGATTTTTTAAGTCGTGTTTTTTTTTAAATTTTTTTCCAGCAACCATGGTTTTTTAAAACATTTTTCCAGCTGTCGTGGATTTTTTAAAATATTTTCCAGCAGTCGTGGATTGCTTAAAATATTTTTCCAGCAGTAGTGGATTTTTTAAATAATTTTTTCAGCAGTCGTAAATTTTTTTAAAATATTTTTCCAGCTGTCGTGGATTTTTTAAAAAGTTTCAAATTAAAAATATTTTTCTAGCAGTCGTGGATTTTTTAAAATATCTTCCAGCAGTCGTGGAATTTTTTAAATTTTTTTTTAAGAGTCGTGGATTTTGTTAAATATTTCTCCAACATTCATGGATTTTTTTAAATATTTTTCCAGCAGTCGTGGATTTTTTAATTTTTTTTTCCAGCATTTTTTAAAATATTTTCCAGCAGTCGTGGATTTTTAAAAATATTTTCCAGCAGTCGTGGATTTTTTAAAATATTTTCCAGCAGTCGTGGATTTTTTAAGTCGTGTTTTTTTAAATTTTTTTCCAGCAACCATGGTTTTTTAAAAAATTTTTCCAGCTGTCGTGGATTTTTTAAAATATTTTCCAGTAGTCGTGGATTTCTTAAAACATTTTTCCAGCAGTCGTGGATTTCTTAAAACATTTTTCCAGCAGTAGTGGATTTTTTAAATAATGTTTCCAGCAGTCGCAGATTTTTTTTTTAAATATTTTTCCAGCTGTCGTGGATTTTTTAAAAAGTTTCAATTTAAAAATATTTTTCTAGCAGTCGTGGATTTTTTACATTTTTTTCAAGAGTCGTGGATTTTGTTAAATATTTCTCCAACATTCATGGATTTTTTTTTAAATATTTTTCCAGCAGTCGTGGATTTTTTAATTTTTTTCCGGCAGTCGTGGATTTTTTAATTTTTTTCAAGCAGTCGTGGATTTTTTAAAACATGATTTCCAGCAGTCGTGTTTTTTTAAATTTTTTCCGGTAGTCGTGGATTTTTTAAAATATTTAAAATTTAAAATATTTTTTTAGCAGTCGTGGATTTTTTAAAATATTTTCCAGCAGTCGTGGATTTTTTAAGTCGTGTTTTTTTTTTTTTAAATTTTTTTCCAGCAACCATGGTTTTTTAAAACATTTTTCCAGCTGTCGTGGATTTTTTAAAATATTTTCCAGCAGTCGTGGATTGCTTAAAATATTTTTCCAGCAGTAGTGGATTTTTTAAATAATTTTTTCAGCAGTCGTAGATTTTTTTAAAATATTTTTCCAGCTGTCGTGGATTTTTTAAAAAGTTTCAAATTAAAAATATTTTTCTAGCAGTCGTGGATTTTTTAAAATATCTTCCAGCAGTCGTGGAATTTTTTAAAATTTTTTTTAAGAGTCGTGGATTTTGTTAAATATTTCTCCAACATTCATGGATTTTTTTAAATATTTTTCCAGCAGTCGTGGATTTTTTAATTTTTTTTCCGGCAGTCGTGGATTTTTTAATTGTTTGTCAAGCAGTCGTGGATTTTTTAAAACACGTTTTCCAGCAGTCGTTTTTTTTTTAATTTTTTCCGGCAGTAGTGGATTTTTTAATTTTTTTTCAACCAGTCGTGGATTTTTTAAAACACTTTTACCAGCAGTCGTGGATTTTTTAAATTATTTTTCTAGCGGTCGCGGATTTTTTTAAATACATTTCCAGTAGTCGTGGTATTTTTAAATAATTTTTCCATTAGTCGCCGATTTTTAAAATATTTTTCCAGCAGTCGTGGATTTTTTAAAATAATTTTCCAGCAGTTGTGTTTTTTTTAATATTTTGATAATTAGTTTCTATTTTTTCAACAATCGTGGATTTCTCGAAATATTGTCCATATTATTTTTTAATCAGTCGTGGTATGTTAAAGCTTTTTCCAGCCGTCTTGAATTTATTAATACTTTTTCAACAGTTTAGGTTTTCAATTTTTTTCACTTTCGTAAATTTTTTAAAATAATTTTTTTGCACTATCAAAAATCTTAATTTTTTTCAAAACGTATTCAGAGACTACAAAAAATCCAAAATTCTTTAAAAAATATTTTAGGGACTATAAAACACTCAATTTTATAAGAACATTTTTCAAGGTCTATCAAAAAACATGCATTTTCTCTAAATATATTTCAAAGAATATAAAAATCCTCCATTTTTAAGAATATTTTTTCCCATATATCCTCCATTTGTTCAAGACATATTTTAGTGACTAACTTAAGTTATGTTAAGACTAACTAGTTTTCCCAAGACTATAAACAATCGTGGCTTATTTACCAATATTTTTCTATACAATTTTACAGGAGTATATTTGTTCCCCATTTAAGATGCAGCAGACGATACCAACTAAATTCAATGTGTGATGATACCTTTAGGCCAGTGTCGCCCATTATTGGTATTTTCCTTTACTTTTAAAAATGGTAACAGTGGTAAAAAATGGTAAAAGTGGTGAACTGGTCTCATATAAATTGTATGCTTTTTAAAGTAAAGGAACACTTTGCAGGTTAAAAATGGTAAGAAATGGTAACCTCAGGCACCTAAAGGAACAGAGCTTATATTTCCATCAATACTAAAGCATGTGTGTATGCATGGGTAAAAAAAAACAACAACATGATGTTCACTGTTTGTTTATGTATACGTACACTGTACGTGAGAGAGAGAAGCAAATGCAAAAACAACTCAGTGGGCGCCCTCACTATACTGTCTTTGCAAAGAAGCGCGTCACTGCTTTAGGCACTAGTTTTTTCACATTTTAATAAATACGCTTTAAACGTTTTGAATAAAATTCAACTAAAACTCCTAAACAAATGTGCAAATATTTAAAAAATCAAAATTCCAATGGGATTATATGCAATTTACATCCCTAACAAATGTTGTACAAACCGAATACAGTCAAATGGTAAAAGATTCAAGTGCCTCACACACAATAAACGAATGTACACATACACATATTTATAAATATGTATGTTTACCCTGCCAGCAATTGGAAGTGAGTTTCGCACTCCCTCGCCTAAGAGGTCACTCCGGAGACACGCCAAGGACGAAAGTTGGTGAATTACACAAACAATTTCTATAGCCTTATTGCGGTTACTTTTTATCGCGTATGCGGACACTTCGGAGTGACTTCCAAGGCGATTGTTTACATTTATTTAATGATTTAACACATTTGAACTAATATGGGACATTTTTCTATCTGATGATTATATGAGGTGGTGGTGCAGTGGTAAGCATACTCGCTTTGCACTCTGAAGGTCCGTGTTCGCTTCCCAAGTCAGGCAACAAAACATCACATTTTTAAAATGACAAAATTAATGTAGGCGGAAATTGCAAAGAATAATTTCTCTAAAGAGAGGAAAAATAAAAAAATAAATAAAAATAAAAAAATAAATAAAAATAAAAAAAATTGAAAATTAAATAAAAATAAAAAGTAAATAAAAATAAATAAGAATAAAAAATTTAAATAAAATTGTTTTCATCGCTCTGGGCGACACGCCTAACTTTTTGCTTGCAGGGTATGGATCTATGCAAATGCAAAATGAAACTATCTCCTGTGTTGTCGAATGTTAGCTATAGAGGAGTATGCACAGTACAAAAAGTGGCCGTTTGGCTTAATCAATAATTCAACAACATTTAAGTGCTTTTCATTTTATTTTCAACAGTTTTTGATAAAACCACGAAATACAGTCGTAATCACGCACTTCAATGCATAAAAACGCACACACACTGGCGAAACATGACATGATGGATGCATGCATATTATTTTTTTTTATTTTTGTGTGTACAAGAACTGGCACATTATAGGCCTGCACACAATGGACAGTCAGGCTAAGAAATTTGACAGACATTTTTAATATGATTTCATTTCGCCACTTCCAACACACAACAATAGTCAAAATATATTAAAACAAACAAAAGAATTAATGAAGTAAAATGTTAAATGTGTGTCTACAAAAACGTGTATAATGTTCAGAGCAATAATTTCCTGGGAACAATACCATATGAATTTTATTTTATTTATTTATTTAAGAATATTTGTTATAATTAAAAATTATAATACAGACAGATTATAAAAGCACTAGCAATAAAAGCTATCGTCAAATGCCTTATGAAATTATGTGAGTGGCGCAAACTTTAAGGAGATTTATTTAGGGGGTTTTCAAAAATTGGTCGTATTAACCGACAAAAATATGGATTTTGATTAAAACTCAAATTTTTGCGGTCGAGCTACCTAAAATAATGGACCGACATAGTCACTTTTTGGAGTGGGTCTTATTTTGGGATTCATTCCTCTGTTCCTTCGGCGATATTACAGGGAAATATTTATGAACTTATAGTTAACATATTATTTACATATATGTATTAAATATAAGTTTAATATAACGTTTGTTTTTGAATATTATGTTAATGTGATAGCCTAAAAGTATACAATAATGCCAATGGCCTAAGTGTATGCAACAACTTTGGAAGACACAGATAAATTCTTTTAATTGCCTAAAATGTATCCAAACAGCAAAAAACACAATAAAATCAGATTCAGCCCCAGGAGTATTTTTAAATTCCATAAAAGTGTGGAGTAGAATTAAGGATGATTCACTTGTTTTATAAGACATTTAAAAACATATCAACCACTGTCCGTCCTCTTTTCATTACGAAGCAAACTCATAAAAAATTTATGCCAAAATGGGAATAACTCATAATGAGACCCAAAAGAAATCGACAAAATACAACATATTCCTCCATCTACCAACAAGAAGAAGAACAAATGACAACAATATTAGGAGCAACAACAATGTTGTTAAAAATAATTAATTTTGTCATTGTTGTGTCACCAACAATTTTCTGTTCTTCTCCAAATTCTGGGTGCTACAGATAATGGCCATCTACATATGAATATGGGTGAGTAAAGTGGGTGGTGGTTGGTTTTTTGGTTTGAGAAGTCAGAGTTGTAACTGGGATTTTTGTTTTTGGTTTAAAGATGAAAGTTAAACAAGAAAAGGGTTGGTAGTTGTTATAGATTTGTGTGGTGCCAGAAAGCGGTGGGTGCGGGGACGTTGGGGTAATATGTGTCGGTTATAAAATTGTTCAACTCCCACTTTTTAACACCCGCTTCATATTGTGCTTTAACGGCATCATCATCATCGCCACCATTCACATGAAAACAAACAAACAAAACAATAACTATGGCCAGAAAGTGAAAAAATTTAAAGTTCTCCACAAAATACAAAAACAACACGAAGATCAACGACAATGAATGCAATCAAAGCGATATGCCAGAGCAGTGTTTATAGTAATGTAACATCTTTATGTTGTTGTTGGTGTTTAAACTGAAAGCATAGTGGAAAACCTTACAACATTACACGTTTAAAGAGCACTAACTAACGGACCCTTTTGTTGTTGTTGTTACTGTTACCATTCTGCCGCTTTTAGTTCAAAAGAAATACTTGTATTTGAGGTTTACTCTCTTTTTCTGTTTTTTGCTGTCTGTCACTAGCATTAACCATGCAACCAACAAACAGTGTCGTTGTTGCTGTTGCTTGTTTTTGTATTATCATGATGGCCCATTGCACTGGCACTGTTACACTTGTTTGTCGTATTTAAAAGGACCTATATACTACACACAATGACTTCAACAAGAGTCTAATGCCGGTCACATTTACACAAACCAACAACATTCACACATCCACTCACGCTCACATACTTCAACACATGGTATTCATTTTCATTTACCAACTTGCACTAAGGATATGTAAGGATGTAAAAGCAAAGGATATCGCTTGCATGTATTAGATCCTTGGGTGCAGCAGCAACAGTCTACACTTGTGGCAAGACATTTATTTGCGGTTATTTTGAGTAGTCTCTCCCGTTTGTCAGGGATAAATGGGAGGAGAACATGTCTTGACACTTGGAAATTATTACATTTAAATGAACATCAAAACAACCACCATTCCATTCATTCAGCAGCATTATGTCGCTCCATTAACAACTAAAACCATCAGGCTGCAATAGTTTTGTTAAGTGTTCTCTTGCTATCCCGGTCGTTGTTGCCTATTTGCTGATAATCATTATATTGATGGTTATATCAACTGCATGGCATCTATTTGAATGGAAGTTACACCCATATCCCTGTACAAATTCAATTAAGAGGTTTATTTACTATTTCGTTGGGTGAGTGTGTTTTTAGATATCCTGGCATAAATAGTACCAATTGGTATCCATGGAATATTAGAATTTGAATAGAACCTCATCATCATCGTCCTCATCATTCATAGACACTAATTTGCGGTTAAGCTCTAATGATATCCAAAAAAATAAAAAGAATCCTTTGATGTTCGTGGTTGAGAGTATTACAGGGGGTCATGTATCGGAGTGTATGGAATATGATCGAAATTGATTACGAAGGGGCTGAGAAATATACAAATACTGTCGACAGTTGTAATCATAGGAGCGCTTACACTATGTACACGGCTTTGCCAGGGAATATTGAAAATATCTGGCTAAAGTCCTTTTAATGCTACATCTCAAAAAACGTTTTGTTTCCGTAAACAGGCTTTAAAGAACCTTTATATCATGAAGCCGAGAATTTATTAGCTCGAGCCTACCTTATACCGGGTAGTTTGGGGAAGTCCATTTGACATCAATAAATTGTCGTTTTTTTTTTAAATAAGGATATATGAATTTATTTCCACTGCCACTACAGGATATTTCAGTCGAACACTTAAATCCGCTTCCATTTAGACCACCCGCAAAAACCTAAATCTATTTAGTCTAGTTCGTAATATTTTGTTCAAACTTAGTTTAAGTTCGAAGATGGGCCATATCGGTCCACTCTCTCGGGTACCAACCCCACAAAAGTTCAAATTTTTTTTCCCAAAAATTATGAGCACGATAACTCTCGAAGGGACTAACCGAGTTGGTCCATACCTATGACACGTTGTAATATTTCTACTAGACATAGATCAAGTTCGAATATGAACTACATCGGTCCACACTTTCGGAAAAGTGCAGTTTACGACCTCCTCTCGAATCGTTTAGATTTTTGTTGTAACAACTTGTATTCTCTGACTTCATTTCGACGGTACACGTTTTTTCAGCGGTAAGTCCATACTTCCTGAGAAAATGGACCGAAAGCTTTAAAATCCCGCTAAGGCACCACGCGCACTATAACTCTCCAAAGGATATACAGATTTGGTCCAAAATTTGACAGTCGAAATAGTTTGTCCAAACATAAATCAACTTCTAAGATGGGCCATATCGGTCCACTCCTGTGGGTGTCTTCCCCACAAAAGTTCATAACTTTTCGCTAAAATGGCTTGCACGATAACTCTCGAAGGCAGTAACCGATTTGGTCCATACTTTGCACGTCGTGATATTTCTGCGAGACATAGAACCGGCTATAATATGGACTATGTATGTCAACGTCTTCGGGTACCTCCCACACAAAATTTCGGAAAAGTGCAGTTTAGGACCTATTCTCCAATCGTTTTGATTTTTCTTGCAACAGGTTGCCCTAAAGGTCCCTATTACGAAGAGATATAGAACCGGTTATAATAGGCCTGTATATGTCAACACACACAACATTTTGAAAAGTGCAGTTTAGGACCTACTCTCGAATCGTTTTGATTTTTCTTGCAACAAGTTGCCTTAAAGGCCCCTATTACGATGGTACAACTATTTGAGTTGCAAGTCCATACTTCTTGAGAAAAGGACCCAAAAGGTGAACAAGTGAGCCAAGGCTATAGTCGGGTCGGGGCCGACTATGTGGTACCCTACACCACTACCCCTGTGCATAAGCTTTTGACTGGTAAAATTCAAAATATTAAAATTGAGATAGCTTAGCGCCTTTGCTCTGAAAGTCTTCATTAATACAGGTCAATTTTGTTGAAACGCATTTAATTAAGTGTATCGTCAGTACAAATCAAATAAAAAACGGAAAAGTGGGATGTACGCCAACCATCAATGGGTTTCTTTCTCTTTGAGACCCCCATCAAACCCTAAAATTTCGTGAGGATCCGATCAAAATTACGACCTGTAGTATGATTGCACAAAAAATGGGAACAACATACGTTACATCGTTGCATAGTTGATATATTCTACTTTCATTATCAGGTTTTGCTTTTGATATACCCCTTATAGAAGCGGAGATATTCACTTTGAAATAAAGCGTTGGCTTTTTCTTCAAATAAGTTTTTTGCCCATTATCCGTCCATCACCAAAATCAATAGGCTTCTTCCTTTGTAGGACCTCCATTAAACCCCAAGATCTCGTGACGGTCCGATCAAAATTGCGACCTGTAGCGTGACTACAAAAAAATGGAACACGTTAAAAGTATCAGTCGGCTTTGCCGACAGAGATATACCATCAGCCTGTGTGAATTGAAACTTTCATCTATTCACAATATCAAATATAATACCGGCTGTACATTTCCAAAGGATCTTCGAACAGATCCTAAACTGTCCTTAAAAAATGTTGAACTTTTGTGGATGAAGACCGATATGAACCATTTCTGAAGTAAAACTACCTTTGGACAAAATGTTAGGAGATCGAAAGTTTGTACGGTTGCTCCGTTCAACAGATATAGCCCGTAGCTTTTTAGTGAAATTTTTTTAACTTTGGGTGGAGTGAGGTACCGAAAGTTGGGCATCGGTAGTGCCAATCTTCGAAATTATAGAAAGCTTGGAAAAATATTACGGAAGCCAAATTTTGGACCAAATCGGCTGATCCGATCGAGAGTTATCGTACGATTCATTCAGCCACTTTACATGGTGCCATAGAGGTTTTTATAACTTTAGGGCTATTTTCTCAGGACGAGTGGATTTGCGACTTAAAAAAATTGTACCGTCGTAATGGCGGCAACGAATGCAATTTATTACAACAAAGATCACAGTGATTCGAGAGAAGGCCGCAAACTGCATTTTTTTTTTTTGAAATCTTGTGCGGGAGGTTGACATATGCAGTCCATATTCGAACCTGATCTATGTCTTGTAGAAATATTACGATGTTCAAAGTACGGACCAAATCGGATACTCTCCTCCAGAGTTATCGTGCGCACAAATTTTCCGAACATTTTTGAACTTTTGTAGGGGAGGTACCGGAAGGAGTGGACCGATATAACTTATCTTCAAACCTAAACTAAGTTTGGATAGAATATTACGAAGGCCAAATTTTGGACCGAATCGACAGATCCGTTTGAGAGTTATCTTGCACTTCACCCATTACACACGGTGTCAGAAGAATTTTTCAGGCTATTTTCTGAGGAAGTATGGACTTGCCCTTGATGAAACTTATACTGTCGTATAGAGGGCAGTAAATAGAAGTTGTTACAACAAAAATCAAAGCGATTCGAGAGCAGGCCCTAAACTGAACTTATCCGAAATTTTGTGCGGGAGGTTCCCGAAGGAGTGAAACGATTGAGTCCATATTGGAAGCTTAAATAAGTCTGGTAGACGTTTCACGATTTGCAAAGTATGGATCAAATCGGTTACTCCCTTCAAGAGTTATCGTACGCACAAATTTTCTGAACATTTTCGAACATTTGTGCGGGGGGGGGGGGGGGGGGGGGTGTACCGGACCTTGTTTTTGCAAGGTCCCGAACCAAAGCTGCGATATTCGTCATTATTATTAAAATCGCAAAAATGAAAAGTTGGATTCTATTGGCGGCTATTGCGATATCTTCGTTGTTTGACCACCTACGACAACCTTAGTTACATCGTTGCAAAGGTGATATTTTCTACTTTCATTAGGTTTTAGGTTTTTCTTTTGATATACTCCATATAGAAGCGGAGATATTTGCTTTGAAATAAAATGTCGAATTTTTCTTCAAATAAGTTTTTTGCCATCCCGACCCCTTAATATTATCCGACCATCACCAAAATATTCTTCCCCTCCGGGACCCTAATCAACACCCAAACTTTGGTGACGATCGGATTAAAATTGCGACTTGTAGCGTGATTACAAGGTTTAGATGGACAAACGGACAGACGGACGGACGGACACACATAGCCAGATCGACTCAGCTCGTCGAGACATTCATAATACCCTATACCAAAATGTGGAAAAGGGTATTATAAGTTAGTTTTGGTATAAGTTCATGTAACACCGCGAAATATTCGTCGGAGACCCCCAATGTGGTATACCAATCTTCATATCTCGACGAGATAAAGCGATTTTGAGATGTGTGTCTGTCCGTCCGTCTGTCCATTATAAATTGTAAACACGATCCAGGCCGCAATTATGGACCGATCGTCACGAAATTTTGTATGGAGGTCGGGTTCAGATCAGAATAGATCCCTATTCTTATTGGTGATGATCGTGAAATATTTAGCGGGTGAAATGGACCAAAAACATAATATTTATCCAATTTTCTAGCGGCTCTGTAGGTATCAATAATAGTCCGATCAACGCGTAATTTTAAAAAAGGTAAGAGTATATCACAAAGGAGAAGCTTGCAATTTGAGATGGCGATCGGATAACATTTAGAAGGTTAAATGGACCAAAACTTTTGTGTGCAAATTTTTAATATACAGCGTCTATCTTAATTCCTGGAAGTGACATTTCGGACAAGTGAGATATACTTGAAAGTGGAACGCTTGACCTTTCAATTGATGCTAATTATGTTGTGTGTATGATCAGATAACAGAGTTACATCCTAATATATACCGTTATTTGTTTGTAGTGAAATAATAAACTCGCTAGAAGTCGCAATTATACATCAATAGTTACGAAATTTTGCACCGGGTAAGAGTATAGGTCGAAAAAGATGCTTACAATTTTGAATGATGATCTGATAGTCTTTAGCGGGTGAAATGGACCATTACTTTTGAATGAAAAATATAAAAATTTTATTTTTGGCCGATATTTTAATTCCTTGAGGACATATATATTTCGCAAAGTAGCCTACATATGGGAAAAAACTACTGACCTTTCCTCTGATGTAAATTGCAATAAAGTGTATGCTAGATAACGGGCCTACTGCCTAATATATAATGGGTTCTGTGTAGATACCACATTTTTATCCCATATTACATATTGTCTCTCCAAAAGTTTATGTAACACCACGAAATATTCGTCCTTGACCCCTTATTTGGTATGCCAAAATTCATATCTCGACGAGATAAAGCGATTTAGCGATGTGTCCATTAAAAATTGTAAACAAGCTTAAGGCCGCAATTATGGACCGATTGTAATGAATTTTTGAAGGAGGTTGGGTTCGGGCCAGAATAAATATGATTAGTTTTTGGTGATGATCGTGAAATGTTCAGGGGATGAAATGGACCAAAAAAATTTAACCAGTTTTGTAGCGGCTCTGTAGGTCAAAATAATAACCCGCAACATTTTAAACAATGTTTGAGTTTATGATGAAGAAGAAGCGTACAAACCAACGTGAAGATCAGATAATACTTAGCGGGTTAAATGGACTGAAACTGTTTTGTGAAATTGGTAAAAATTTCAATAACGTAGCGGTTAAACAGCGGAAGTAGTAGTACTACATAAGTGGGTTTCATTACATTTTAGTTTGTGTGAACTAAATTTTCCTTTCCTGCTCTATCTTTGTCATGCTAGATAACTTTTTGGTTTTGGTTATAAGTATTATACATTACATCTCTGATATTTGATAATTAAATTTTCACAATCATTGATAGTGGTATAGGGTATCCCATGGTCGGCTCCGTCCGACTATAGACTTTTCTTACTTTTTTGGTATATATATATGTATGGGTCTACGACCATTATTTCGATGCGTTACAAACTTTTTGGCAAAACCAACTTATAATACCCTCACCGCATAGTGGTGCAGGGTATAAAAACCCTATGGCCAGCAAGTGTAGTGGCTGGTGCGACGGACAACTCCCGAACCGTTGGTCCACACTTTGCATATCGTAATATGTCATCGAATATTAAATGAAATTCGAAGATGGTCCCCACAGATCCACTCTTTCCGGTGCCTCCCCCAGAAAAGTTCAAAAATATGCGCTAAAATGGTACGCGCGATATCTCATAAACTGAGCAACCGATTTGGTCTCAACTTTGGATCTTGAAATATTTTGTCCAAACTTAGTTTATAGACCCACACAAATGTTCAACGTTTTTGTTTAAGTGCGGTTAAGGGTCTGTTCGAGGATCCCTTGTAAATTTTTACCGAAGGTACTCCTACTGACATTGTTTACAGCTTTTTTTCGTGGCTAAGTATATGTTTCCTGGCATAATGGTCCAAAAGCTCTAAATTATATGGTGACTGTATATGACTGATGGGCGCAATATCTATCGAAATTAATGACTCCCACAATAAGCCCCACCCAAAATGGGCTACGTCGGTCCATTCCTTTAGGTACATCTCCCGAAAAACTTAATCCAAATCAATATTTTTAACGGCAAGTTGATACGTCCAAAATTCTGAAAACCTCCTAAATACATAAAAGTTTTTTGGGAAAGAAGTGTTTCAATTCACACAGGTTGGAAGTATAGCTCTGTCGGCCAAGCCGACTGATACTCTTTCACTTGTTTTCACACTTGTTTTCTGTGGTTCTAATCAGGGCTGTGGAATAGAGTTAAAAATGGCTCGACTCCGAAAAAGAAAAAATTGCAGTAAAGGATTGCTGTATATGGGATGCCTATCGATCTGCTTACGAAATACTTGTATGTGAATATATGTACTCGGTTGTTCGAAAGACCGGAATATACAAAATATGTATACATATGTAATAATATGTCGATAAATTTAGTGGTGAGAACTAAAGGTTATGCAATTTTGGTTGTGTCGTGTGGCTTATAGTCACTTCAAAAGTTTGTCAACAAAAGCATACATAGAAACATTTTTAAATGACTTTGTGCGCGACCTTTTTTTATCGAATCTCCTTATAACTAAGTAAAACTCATCAAAATGTGATTCAGGAATATGAGGTTGTAAAAAAGTCATAACCTTAGTGTACATACCTTTATTGTGACTGCTATAATTGCAAAATAAATTGATGTGGTTGATCGTATATCCTTTGTTGTTGTTGCTGCGACGTAGTGGTTGCATTTTGTTGTGTTTTGTGTTTTCCTTTTAAAGTTTAAGAGACCGATCGTATAATCCGGCTCGAAGGACCAATGTTTGCCAAGCAAATATGTAAAGAAAATTAGAAAGAAATAAAACATAATTGTGAAAAGTACATAGTCGTATTTTATGGTAGTAGACAGAATCTAACAAGGAAGGAAAAACATCATTGGGACGAATTTAAAGGGTTTAAATAAAAACCTCAATGCAAATTGTTCCACTATATTGCCAGCAAATAATCTGGGCAATTAAACTAACTTGTTTATTGCATTAAGCCAAAGTTATGAGCTGTGGTCCATCAGCATTATTGGAATAGTATATTAATATGAATATTTCGTACATAAACTTCACCATAAGAACGTTAATTAAGTTCTTATAACATAACAAAAATAAGTAAATAATTACCATAGTAACCTTTTATCCATCTAGCTCCTTTAATGGTTTGCAAAGAAAGCCTTTGATTATATCCAAGATTTTTTTTATTTTTCACCAGTTTTTATGGGTATTTTGTATCCTTTAACCATTTTTTACACAAAATTTATGGCACTAATTATACATTTTATTCAATCAACACTTGTTTGGGGTTTGGAAAATGATTTGGACATTTGGAACTTATTTCCTTGTTATGGGCTTCACATTCATGCATATTAAAACAACATAATTTTATTTCATTTGTTTAATTTCTTTCAAATCTTCGTATTTTTTATATTTTATAATATTTAATTTATATATTTTTTAATTTATTACATTTAAAAACCCTTCATCTCCTTTTCTGTTTTTATTATTTAAAATTATTACTCTTCAAAAACAAGTAAATCACTTTGAGCGTTCGTGCGCTTTTACCGCTATCTGAATTCCGCTTCCGTCAACGTTTCATTTGTTACTAAACATTTCATATGTTGGGGGCTGTGAATTCCTACGAGGCACAATATGTATACTTCACACAAGTACAAATACGCCGGCCGCTCATCATCAATCGCCCATTTAGGGAAAATATTTTCTCTCCGTTGTTGCGGTTTACTCGTATTTTTCTTTTTCTCTTAACCTACACGAACATTTGTCGTGTATTCGTATGTTACGGAGGCTCCCCCAAGGCAATTGTTTACAATGTTAGTAAAGTCGTGCGGCGTTTGTCGTCTGGCGTTGGGAAATGTTGCCAGTGCAAATGTTGCTGAAGGACATTAGAAGGAAAAAATATTGGCATATAATAGAACAAATATTGATTAGCAAAGAATTACTGAGCTCAGTGTTGAAAAACGTGAACAAATCTAGTGACAAATCTTAAATATCATTGGAAGACTACCCTCAGGTGTTCTGCAGACATAAGACTTGCGTAAAGCCCCCAAAGGATTGCAATAAAAATCGTCTGCTTAGTGAAGACTTCCTCTGTTAATAAAAGAACACTTACAGGTCTTCAATCTACAAAAAAAAACAAGTAAGAAATTAACAGTCAGCTGCACCGACAGAGATCCTCAGCCTCGGACCTACACTGTTAAACTGTAATTTTTCCAAATTTTGTGTGGAAGGTATACGAAGGAGTATACCAATTTAGTCAATATTCAAACGTGATGTATGCTTGGAAGTATTATTACCATATGCAAGTTATGACTAATTCGGTTACTCCCCCGAGAATTATCGAGACCTCATAAAGGTCTTCTATAGGCAGAAGACCTCATAAAGTTCAGCTATGAATAGAAGGCGTCATAAAGTCCTTCTGTACCCAGAAGACCCCCTTAAGGTCTTCTATACCCAGAAGACCTCCAAAAGGTGTTATATATCCAGAAGATCTCCAAAAGGTCTTCTATGGATAGAAACCTCCTAAAGGTCTATTATGAATAGAAGACCTCCTAAAGGTCTCTTTGGACGGAAGACCTCCTCAAAAGGTCATTTTTGGATAAAATACTTCCAAAACGACAATGGATAGAAGACTTCATAAAGGTCTTCACTGGATGGAAGACTTCCAGAACGTGTATGGATAGAAGACTTCTTAAAGGTTTTCTACAGATAGAAGACCTCCTTAAGGTCTTCTACAGATAGAAGACCTCATAAAGGTCTTCTACAGATAGAAGACCTCATAAAGGTCTTCTACAGAAAGATGACCTCCTAAAGGTATTCTATAGGCGGTAGACCTTCTATAGGTCTATTATATATAGAATGCCTCCTAAAGCTTTTGTAAGGAAAGAAGACTTCATGGAGGTCTACTACAGATAGAAGACCTCCTAAAAGTCTTCTATAGACAGAAGACCTCCTAATTGGTCGTTTGTGGACAGAAGGCCCAATAAAAGTCTTCTACTGGTAGAAAACCCCATAAAGGTCTTCTCTAGATCGAATACCCAAAGGTTTTCTACTGATAGAAGACCTCCTCTCGGTTTTCTATGGATAGAAGACTTTCTATCGGTCCACTATGAATAGAACAGCTCTTATCGGTGTTATTTGTATAGAAGACCTCCTATTATAGAGCCAATCTATCAGTCATAATTTTCTCTGATAAACAATGTAGCAGCAAGATGTTGAGTGTGTTTGGCATGGCAATGCCATAATTCCAAGTCTCCAACTAACGGTCAGCATTGCAATGTTGCCAATGTTTCAGTGATGGTTTCAACACTGCTAAGTGCCTCTCTTACAGACAACTTTTCCTCCTCAATGTTAATTTAACATTTTGGAGTCTGATAAGCAATGTAGCAGCAACACGTTGAGTGTGTTTGACATGGCAATGTCATTATTCCAAATCTCCAACTAACGGCCAGCATTACAATGTTGCGAATGTTTCAGTGATTCTTACAGCACTGTTAAGTGGCTCTCTTATAAACAACTTTTCCTTTTCAATGTTAATTTAACATTTTGGACTATTTAACATTTTGGCTTCATAGAGGTCTTATAAATATAGAATTGGAAGGCCTCATAAAGTTCTTCTATAGATAGAAGATATTTTAAAAATTTTCCATAGATAGAATATCTCCTTGAGGATAGTGAGAAGACATCTTAAAGACCTTTTATAGATAGAAGGTCTTCTGTGCATAGAATACCTCCAATCAGTCTTCTGCGGATAGATGACCTCCTATCGGTCTTCTATAAATTGAAGATCTGCTATCTGTTTTCCATGGATAGAAGACCTCCTATCGATCTTCCGTGGATAAAACAGCTCTTATAGGTGTTCTTTATATAGAAGACCTCCCATTATAGAGCCAATCCATCAGCCATAATTTTCTCTGATAAACAATGAAGCAGCAAGATGTTGAGTATGTTTGACATGGCAATGCCATTAATCCATATCTCCAACTAACGGACAGCATTACAATGTTTCAGTGATGGGTACAACACTGTTAAGTGGCTATCTTACAAACAACTTTTCCCCTCAATGTAAATTTAACATTTTGGACTCTGATAAACAATGTAGCAGCAACATGTTAAATGTGTTTTATATGGCAATGCCATTATTCCAAATCTCCAACTAACGGCCAGCATAGCAATGTTGCCAATGTTTCAGTGATGGTTAAAACACTGTTAATTGGCTCTCTTAAAAACAACTTTTCCTCCTCAATGTTAATTTAACGTTTTGGACTATTTAACATTTTGGCCTCATAGAGGCCTTCTATAGATAGAAATTGAAGGCCTCATAAAGTCCTTTTATAGATAGAAGATATTCTAAAACTCTTCTACAGATAGAATACGTCCTAGAGGATAGAGAGAAGACCTCTTAAAGGTCTTTTGTATATATGTAGAAGGTGTTCTGTGGATAGAAAACCTCCAATCAGTCTTCTGTGGATAGATGACCTCCTATCGGTCTTCTATGGATAGAACAGCTCTTATCTGTATTCTTTCTTTAGAAGACCTCCTATTATAGAGCCAATCCAGCAGTCATAATCTCCTGTGATAAACAATAAAGCAGCAACATGTTGAGTGTGTTTGACATGGCAATGTCATTATTCCAAATCTCCAACTAACGGCCAGCATTGCAATGTTGCCAATGTTTCAGTGATGGTTACAACACTGTTAAGTGGCTCTCTTACAAACAACTTTTCCTTCTCAATGTTAATTTAACATTTTGGACTATTTAACATTTTGGCCTTAACATTTTGGCCTTATAAAGTGCTTCCATAGATAGAATATTTTCTAAAACTCTTCCTCTTCTGTGGATAGATGACCTCCTATCGGTCTTCTATGGTACAGGACCTCATATTATACAGCCCACCAGTTATAAATTCTTCTGATAAACAATGTTGCAGCAGTATGTTGGGTGTATTTCATATGGCAATGCCATTATGTCAAATCTCCAACTACCGGCCAATATAACAATGTTGCCAATCTTTTAAAGAGAACCACAGTGATGGTTACAACACTCCTATGCACAACTTTTCCTCCCCAATGTTAATTTAACAGTTTGACTTATCGTAATGTTGTTCTCTACGCTCTGTGTCTCTGCGAAGAACTACTAAACTGGCATTCTTTATTCTATAGGAGGAAATGTTTTTTTTTACACTTTTAAATTGTCTTTGTTATTCTTGCCACAGTTGTTGCTATATTCTTTGTAATACTTGTATTGTTATTGTTGGTGGCGGTAATAACACGTGGGTGAGTGTTTTTGTGAAAAAAAGAAACAACACCACACAAGAGAGAGCAAAAGACCAACAGAGAATGTTTCTAAATTGTTGGTTCATCATCAGTAGCAGGAGCAGTAACATTGCCTTTGTTGTCTTGGCATTGACTAGTGTGTGTTGTGTGAAACAATTTTGACAATGTTCTTTTTTACAGAACATGTTGACAAATTTTATTTTTATACCCTACACCACTATGTGGGGAGGGTATTATAAGTTGGTTTTGCCCAAAAAGTTTGTAACGCATCGAAATAATGGTCGTAGACCCCCATACTTATATATACCAAAATGAATGTCTCGACGAGCTGAGTCGATCTGGCTATGTGTGTCCGTCCGTCAGTCCGTCCGTCTGTCCGTCTGTCCATCTAAACCTTGTAATCACGCTACAGGTCGCAATTTTGATCGGATCGTCACGAAATTTTGGGTGTTGATGAGGGTCCCGGAGGGGAAGAAGCCTATTTTGGTGATGGTCGGATAATATTCAGGGGTCGGAATGGGCAAAAAACTTATGTGGATAAAAAGACAACGTTTTTTTCCAAAGCGAATATCTCAGCTACTATATAGGGTATACCAAAAGCAAGACCTGACGATAACAGTAGAAAATATCACCTTTCTAATGATGTAAAGAAAGTTCTCGTAGGCGATCAAACAACGAAGATATTACAATAGCCGCAAATAAAACCCAAATTTTCATTCTTGCGATTTTAATTATAATGACGAATATCACAACTTTGGTTGGGGACTTTTCAAAAGCAAAGCGTGACTATGAAAGTAGGAGATCCCATCTTTACAATGACGCAAACTAGGTCGACGTAGGTGACCAAATAACGGAGATATAGCAATAGCCGGTAATACATCTCATTTTTCCATTTTTTTTTTTTTTTTTTTTTTGGAAATTACGCTACAGGTCGCAATTTTGATCGGATCGTCACGAAATTTTGGGTGTTGATGAGGGTCCCGGAGGGGAAAAAGCTATTGATTTTGGTAATGGTCGGATAATAATTAGGGGTCGGAATGAGCAAAAAATTATTTGGAGAAAAAGTCTACATTTTATTCCAAAGCAAATATCTCAGCGTCTATAAGGGGTATATAAGAAGCAAAACTTGGCAATGAAAGTAGAAAATATCACCTTTGAAACGATGTAACGTAGGTTGTCGTAGGTGGGTGGTCACACAACGATGATATCGCAATAGTCGCTAATAATCCCCAACTTTTCAGTTTTGCGATTTTAATAATAATGACGGATATCACACCTTTGGTTGCGGACCTTCTTAAAGCAAAGCCTGACTAAGAAAGTAGAAAATCCCATATTTAAAATTATGCAAATTAGGTTGGCGTAGGTGGTCAAATAATAGAGATATCGCAATAGTTGGTAATGCATCCCTTTTTTCCACTTTTTCTGCACTCACACTACAGGTCGAAATTTTGATCGGATCATCACGAAATTTTTTCACAGAGATAGAAGCCTATTGATGTTGGTGATGTCGAGAGTAGTCAAATATAAAACTAAATATTAATTATTTTGGTTCAGTTCGCCTTAAGTCATTTGGTATAAAAGCCAGATACGTGAAAACTTTCGTATCTCCCTAAAAGAAATGTTTTCGAGTGAAAAGATTATGCACAGGGGTAGTGGTGTAGGGTATCACATAGTCGGTCCCGTACCGACTATAGCCTTTTCTCACTTGTTTCTGTTATATTTATTGACCGAATAATGTTGGAATTTCTTAGAATTTGTGAATGTTGATATACATTTTTCAAACATTTGAAACAAAACACTGTGTCAAATGTCGTAAGCATACACAACAATGCTGGACAAAATCTCAACTTTCGTAGAGTAGGGAAAGGTCATTTCACAAATTGTTTATTTAGTGAATACAGAATTTAGGATTACTTAGATATGGTATAGATATTTGGAGTATTTGAATAAGTTTACCTCAGAGGTCGAAATAAGAAAAAACTCTCATGGCTGTTATTATATGTTTTCTTTTACTATTGGATGGATGAAATCCCTTCGGTAGATATGTACCCATTGAATATACATATTTTTGTCGAATTTATTAAACTCGAGTATACTGTAATGTAAACAAGTACGTAATTAATAAAAATCCGTTTTTGCACTCCAGAAAAGGGGGTACTTAAACCTTACCGAAGTCTTTGGGGAGATCCTGAACCAGCGACTAAACTTATTCCAGCCAATGACAAAACCAGGTTACAAAAGTTCCTAATACTTTTTAATTATAAGTGTGTTCGTTTACTCAATTTTTTTACAAATTTTTACTGGATGATGTTCGATTATTCTCCAGTACAATGCAAAAGACCTTAGTCGTTTACAAGAAGTTACTGGACTTGTACAAATTTGTACAAATTATTGAGTAAACGAACACACCTTATACCTAACCTACAAACACCTGAAAGTCTACTCTGAAAATTGGAAAATTTAACGTATCTTCTAACCTACGAAAATGTTACAGTCGAATTTCAATGTAACGAATACTTCTCTATGACGAAGTGTTGTTTTGAACACAAGTGATAATTTTCATACAAAGTAATCTCACTATAATGCATTTTCTATATGTCATAGTAAATAAGCGGTCACCAAGTTTGACTGTGTTTCTTTTTAAAATTGGGGATCTGCTTTATGACATTTAGGTCCAACACTCCTCTTGTTGTACGTTTTTGTACAGTCATAGGCTAAGAGTATTCAGCTGCGGGCAAACTTATTGTTTCTTACTGTATAATCAGTAACTTGTTCTTATCAAATAAATTCATTCTAAATATTATGAAATATCGGACCGGTTTACAGCTTCATTGAGTTCAATTGAAGCACATTCCTCTAACAATTCCTTCTAAGGATAAATATATATGCTGATATTCACCTATTCTATTTGCTTTTTGAAGTGGACTTGATAGAAATGTTAATAATTTCGAAACAGGAATAAACACACAATGATGTTTTTTCTGAGTTATAGTACTGTTTGCGTTTCTAATTTATTCGATACCGCTCAATTATATAATATCGAAAATATCTTAATAAATATTATATATTAATACGTTATATGGAAACAATATTCTTTGGGATACTGGCCCTCAATGTGAAAGATAATTAATATCTTATTTCCTCAGTGAAAGAAGAATGTTTTGAACAATGAACATTTGTAATGTGTTTAATTTCTTCATTTATTTATTTTTTCTGAGTTCCATTACAAACCCCATAGCCAACATGATTTGAGCAACTTTGCATTTTTATACCCTACATCACTATGTGGAAAGGGTATTATAAGTTTGCTTTGGCAAAAGTTCATGTAACACCGCGAAATATTGGTCCTGGCAAACAAATTTTGTTTGGATCCAAACATATATGTGTTTGCAACCAGTCCCAAACAAATATTTGTTTGCATCTAAACATATTTCTAACATATATTTTTCTGCCTGTGTTCTTAAGAACAAATTAAAAAAAATAAAAAATATATTTAAACAATTAAAAAAAAGTAAAATTAAAAAAAATTAAAATATTCCTAAATAAAGAATATTTGTAAAAACTCCATGTTTAAAACACAGCTTTTGCACAATGCACGTTTAAAGAATATATTTACAAAATGCAAATTTAAGAAATATTTTTTGTAAAATCCACGTTAAAAATATTAAAAACGTTCAAGAACTTTTTTAGAAAACCTGGTTTAAAAACAATTAAAAAATCCACGTTTAACGATATTTAAAAATATAACTACTTTTAATTGTATTAATCCAAGTACATGTTTTAGTCCAAGTTTAAAATTCGTTATTTGAACAAATAATAAAACACAGAATATAAATTCAAATTTTTACAATCCATGTTTGATTTTCATTAGTCAAAAATATTTTAAAAATTCACTATTCGTTCTCATATTTTCAAAAAATTACAAAATAATTAGAAAAGAGAATTCACATTCTTAACAAAATATTTAAAAGAATCCACTTCCTTAAAAACTATTTTCAAAAAACCCACGTCCTTAAAATGTATATTCAAAAACTTCACGTCTCTAAGAATGTTTTTAAAAATTCGACGTCTTTAAAAAATATTTGCGAAAAATAAACGTCCTTAATTTTTTTTTTTCAAAAAATTTATGTTTTTTTTTAAAAAGTATTTTCAAAGACTCCACTTCCTTACAAACGTATTTTCATAAAAAAATATATATTTTCAATATATCCACGTCCTTAAAAAATATTTTCAAATAATCCTCTTCCTTAAACGTAAAATGTTTTTTTTCAAAAATTAAAACAAATTTTCAATATATCCACGTCCCTACAAAAAATTTTCAAAAAATCTACGTCCACAGAAAAATATTTTCAAAAGCTCCACTTCTTTGAAAAATCTTTTTAAAAAATTTACGTTCTTAAAAGATATTAAAAAAAATCCACGCCTTTAATTTTTTTAAGTCCACGTCCTTCAACTGAATCCATTATTACCTTATCGTTATGCCAATATCAATAGAGTGTTAACCTAAATTTCGACGAAAGTAAATGTCTACAGAATATTCATATGACTCAATCTTAAGCAAAAGATTAACTGATAACTTCTTCAATGGCCCTTTGTTTTCCCCTTGAATGGCACTCGGAAATGTCAAAATCTTACAAATAGAAACAATTTAGCGTAACAATCATATTTTTATGTGACCTCCTCGAAAGTGGTTACCAGACACCAAGTTGGCGAGTTGGTGGCTGTAATAGGTGGGTGTGTGTTTTGACATTCTCTTTTTGCTTGTAGGAGAATGCTGAACAAAGTGAAACGTAAAATATGAAAAATTGATTCACATTATGCGACCCTTCTTCTGAAATTTTTGGAACCATAAAGAACAAACCATAGCACAGTGGATCCACTTGTATGGAGAAAGTGGCCAAAAATATTTAGAGTGTAGAAATCAAGCCAATGCACCGGTTACAGCTTTGTGCTGCTGCGAAGAGGGTATACGGTAAGAATTGTTTTATGCTGTAAATACAAAATGACATTAACAAAGGTCCCAATTATCTTATGATGCACAAATAGGCTTGGAGAAACAAAGCAATCTCCAAAACAACATAAAATTCAACCAATTAAGCGGATTAGAAAAATCAAAATGTTTGTCTGAAAATTGGTAAAATTTTTAAAATAGATCTTATAGCGTTCTTCCTGGAGGGCACGTACCGCCAAGTTAAGACAGATTTGGAAGAAGATTTCTTCATCTTGCCACTGATGCCAATTTTGTTAATGTACGTGGTCAGATAACAGAGTTATGCGCTAATATACCCATAGAACCCTATTCTAGGGCAGCTTTAGTCAGCGAGCTACCATTTATAGTCTGGCACTATATGGCAGCTGATTTTAATACTGAATAATCTTAAACCCATGACCTACATTGCAATATTATTCTCGAGGTGGGCACTGGTGGGCAGCATGACTAAAACCTTAGGTCAAATTTTAATATGTGATCGAATTGGCATGACAAAATACACTAAGAAAATTTACAGCTAACTAGAATTCCACAACACGCTAAAACACTATTTTTTAATGAAAATTAAGCAATTACTTCCTCCTTCAAAATCCACTATAATATTTTGCTGTACGTATTAGTTTCGCGATATTTTGAATATATTTACTTGCCCTTAAAATATAGGTTGTACTCACAAAAAAAAAAAAAATATTAGTCAAATGTTCCGACTTTTGAAGCTATTCTTAAGAAGGTCGCGTTCGAATAAAAGAAAAACTAATATATTTTTAAAAAGGTCCATGTCATAGCTGTCAGAGTTGCCAGAGTTGCCAGATGTTGTACCAACATTTTGACATTCATTTTTGTATTTTTGGCCAATGGGTGGATCCACTGTGCATAGGAGAACCAAAAAGAAGGTGGGTATTTGATTTCCCTTTTTTCTTGCTCTGGGATTCCTTGCTGCCACTGTCATGTAAAAATTTGAATATTAATGTCGTAACAACTTTATTTGCTGTTGTATTTTCTCTCGATTTTTTAATCGCTCCACTCCCCTTTTCCAGGCGTGCTTTGTTTTTTTCTTCGTGGCCTTGTAGTGGCTGTGAGGGAAAAAGTAAGGAATTGTTTGCAACTCCTTGTAGGATTTTGCAAATCTTTTATCTTATTTTGTTTGTTTTCCCATTATTTTCTAGTTGTTTTGTTTTCAATTGTCTTCTGTTTGTTCTTTATTTTACCACTCTACTTTGTGTGAGTGTGTGTGTGTCGAAGTTGTAAGATTGTGTTATCAGTTGTATTCATTATTTCCGCTTGCTTTAACATAAGACATATGAGTACGAATTATGCAACTTTTCTAATGCTTCGCAGGCACTGTGAGAAATTTTTGAAGAGATTTCTAGCAGTTCATTTACATAGTTACTAACTCTTTACTTCAATTCATATCGTAGCTAAAATACCAAATCACGATGCATGAATTACGATGAATACTCTCCACAAATAGATGGCTGATTGGCAATGAAAAAATGTTTTTAGAAATTTATGCTTAGATGTCTGTCGTGACTTCAATCTGGCTGCGCGTTACACATTTAGGACTATGTTTTGAGATTGGTTCTATGGTACCTTTCTCCTCGTTACTACTACATATCAAGAATTTCGAAAAGTAATATTTCCATGAACTGAACACGTTATGCTCTGGCTCTGTTTCTAACTCCAGGTCTTGGAATGTGGATGCATCAATAGGTTGTAACCGCAAACCTACTGAAGTTAGTTGAGTAGTTTTGATATGGTAGTTGAAATAGTATAGTGTGTCCTACGTGCCTGCGGTACTGGACAGATATTTGCACAGTACCGTCAATCCTTTCCCTATAGAAACCGATGCTGCTTCACCATCCCGAATTTAGTTGAGCCACAACTACTAGTAACACATAGCGTTCTTTAGCAGCGGTAAATGGTGAGTGTACTCCGAGGTCCGCATTCAGACGATTTTTGTATATAGCATCTGTGACTGCATCTGTGTAAACGCTATTCAAACATGCATAACAGGCTAGCTGATCTAAAGTTTCTCTCCTTTAATGTTGGATGTTAAGAATTTCAATGAATGCATGTCACTGTGTTGCTGTATTTTTTCTCTTTGTCTCCTCATCTAGATGTTCCACTGAAAACATGAGGAGGCCCCCAGCTGCAGATCTCAGGGCGACATTCTGACATGTTTTTGAATATATTTCCATCTCGTTGCCATTATACTAGCGAATCACATTGGCGACGCATAGCTTACCACAGACCGACCTATCTCGTTATGGTCTACAAGGTTTCTCTATCTACAACTCAAGTTCTGCTGGCTTGAGGACCTTTTTCCTAGCTTGTCGCTGGCGATGTGAACATGATGTCGAATGTTAGAATCTTGGGGAATTATGTCACCATTAACCACGACTTTTAGTTTTGTGCTCATACCCGTAGTCTTTGCCATGAATAGCCTTAGCTTTAGTGTCGGATATTTCCATATTTCTATCGCGGAAAAATGTGGTAAAATCGATCAAATAGGAGTTCAGCCTTTCACAAATCACGTAGCGTCGAGATCGTACAATCCTACGCATACATAATGATCTCAATGCCATCAGGAGGGGTTGGAATACAGGAAAAGTAGAAAGCCATCAACATTGTCCTATCACACGGCTTGTTCGGCTTATGTTCTCGACTGATATGGTGGAGATGGCATGAACCGCTAGTGTATTGGTGTGCTTCTTACGAAACCCATGTTGATGATCGTCCCCTGGATTGCTATTTCGCTGGGGAGGGAGGAGTAAAGAGTCTTTGCTATGGGAGACAAATGAGTATTTTCGATTCATATTTGCTGGCATCCTTTCTGGCTTCAGTAGCTAGAACACCCTGTCAATTTTCCGCACTTTGGGCACTATGTGGCTGTTTAATTCTAAACGTGAAATTTTTTTTATTTTAGTATTTTTCGTACATATGACCCCTAACGTACCCCTATATCTCAATCCTACTATTTAGTACTTTTCGTACAAATAACTACGAATTTCCAAAACTACCTCCATATCTCAATCCTACATTCCAAAAGTAATCTTAAATCCAAATGTCAAAATTCCAGCTATATTCGTTTACCCAAAACCAAATTGTACCAAATTTAGTACCATTCAGTATTTTTCGTACCCATAAGTATGAATTTCCAAGACTATCTCCATATCTCAATCCCACACTTCAACACTAATCTTAATTCAAAATTTCAAATTTCGAACTGTATCCCTTTACCCATACCTAAATTTAGTACCATTTAGTACTTTTCGTACATATGAGTACGAATTTCTAAAACTACATCGATATCTCAATCCTATACTGCAACACAAATCTTAATTGCAAATTTCAGGTTTCCACGTTTATCCGTTCACCGAAATCGAAGTTGTACTAAATTTAGTATCGTTTAGTACTTTTCGTACACATGAGTACGAATTTCCAAAACCATTTCCTTATATCAACATTACTTTCAAACCTTGATTACGATACGAAATTTCGGTTCAAAATATCCAATTGGTACAAATTTCAGTAACTTTTAGTACTTTTCGTACACTTATATTTCGAATTTCCAAAAGCCCTTTGGTACATCTTTCTAACTCTTAATCAGTGATCCTCGTTCCAAATTTCAGAATTCTAGCTCTTCCCGTTTGCCGAATAAAAACGGTACCACATTTAGTACCTTTTAGTACTTTTCGTAGCATCCCATACGACGTATTATTGTACAGTGGTTTCCTAGCGATTTATTGAGAACTCTGGTGATCTTGCCACTTATTCCGCTTGTGCTCACCGACTAACGTGTTAACTTACGTGACTCTGGGTTTACTGGGGTTGACTAGGGGGAGCTCATCACGTTCATTTGCTGGTCCCGTCGCCGCTGATGGGAAATTGGTCTTCATATGGGTATCCGTTCACCAGTGAGCGGCTGCAGCAGAGATGATGTCCCGGAAAGTCCTTTCTCCTAAAACTAGGTGACATTCATCAATTAGTGAAAGCTAACACCAGATTATTGAAAGTGCTGCGGTTAGAGGTAATGACGTCTGACGGTCTGCAGATGTAGACGATTATACCGAGAAGGTTTGGCCCAAGAGTTGGGCTGTTTTCTAAATCGGTGATTGATGAGATCGCTGAAACTAGACCAGAGGTGATTAAGTCGACCAGCGTCTTATCTTCCAGTGGGCGGACTCGGCGAAGCTCATGACGCTCATTTGCTAGTTCACCGTCTCTGTTGGAAAATTTTGGTCTCACTTCGGCTATTCGACCAGCACGCATAAAACGAGCGGCTGCAGCATGTAGCGGAAAGTCCCTTTCGCTTCCGAACATCATCATGGTTGGGCACTTTTCTGAACTCGTTGAAACTAGTCCAATTAGCGTCGCCTGATTGATGAAAGTACGGCGTTCAGAGGTGATGGAATCGGACAATCTACTGATGGTAGGAAAAGAAATTACAGGTTGTCAGATGACGTCAGTTGACGTATAGAGCACTATGGCACTTTAGGCTAACTCTGGTAGAGGCGTCATTGTCCGCGCATAGTTTAAAGCATTGTGGTCCCAACGCAGATGAAATGGGATAAGTACATGTTTATACCCTCAGTCTTTAGGGTATATACACTTTGATACGACAAACATGTTGCCTCATAAAAATAATGGTTTTAGACCCCAAGGACGAAATCCGTTTCACACAATTTGAGTTTATTCAGCCATGGCCGTCTGTCTGGAACCGATTGGGTTCAAAATGCAGGTATAGTAATATTTTGTCCAATCTTAGGTTAAGTTAGAAGATAGGTCATATCGGTCCTTCCGGTACCTTCCTAACAAAAGTTCACAAATTTTCGATAAAATGGTGCGCATGGCAACTCTGGGAGGGAGTAACCGAATTGGTCATAACTTTGCATATTGTAATATTACTTTCAGACAAAGATCAGTTTTGAATACGGACTAAATCGGTGTAACAGCTCCTCTCGGATCGTTTACAATTTTTCAAAAACCTCTTTTTGCGAGTCGTGTTACGAGATAATGGCTCAAAAGTTCAAAAAGAAAAAAAAAAAAACAGCCTGCTGACATCAACTAGACTGGGTGGTACGTAAGACAACCCTCGATAGGAGTAACCGATTTGGTTCAAACGTTGTATTATTTCTTACCGACTCGGATTATGTCCGAATATTGACTACATCGGACCACTCTTTCGGGTATCTCCCACACAACGTTTGGATAGAGTGCAGTTTAATGACTCTTCTGTGATCGATTTTAAATTTTGTGTATGCGGCCCAGTTTTACAACGGCACATTTTTATTCAGTGGTAAGTCCATACTTCCTGAGAAATTGGCCCAAAACCTAAATTAACTCCTATCGACGTCAGAAGTATTGCAATTGCTTATTTATTAGGTCCGAGAGTGAGGGTGTTCCTCTGTCGGCACAGCTGACTGATACTTTCTTACTTGTTTGTACCCTCGGCACTTATGCTAACGAGGGGAAATACATTTTCATACGGGCAAAATGTGCCTCATCAAAATAATGGTTTTAGACCCCAAGTATGTTTGGACGAAATCCTTCTCAGACAATTTAGAGTAGATTTACCAATGTCCATCCGTGTGTCTGGCTGACTGGCTGTAGCGCACGAATACTCTCGAACGGATGAACCGATTTGGTCCAAAATTTGGCGTTACTAATATTATGTCCAAACTGAGTTTAAGTACGAAGCTGCGTTATATCGATCCACTCCTTCAGGTACCTTCCCCACAAAAGTTCGAAAATTTTCGGAAAAATTGTGCGCACCATAACTCTTAAAGGGAGTAACCGATTTGGTCCATACATTACACATGAGATTTCTACCAGGCATAGGTGATATTTCAATATGGACTCTATCGGTCCACTCCTTCGGAAACCTCCCACACAATATTTTGCAGAAGTTTAGTTTTGGAGCTCGTCTCGAATCGCTTTGAGTTTTGTTTTTAGAACTTTTATTCGCTGCCCCCTTTACGACGGTACAAATTTTATCAGGGGCAAGTTCATACTTCCTGAGAGGCTGGGGGTATGTCTCTGTCGGCCAAGCCGTTTGAGACTTTTTTTCTTGTTTGAAAGGGTTCAAAGTTGTATTTGTTGATAATCGGTCAATATTGGGAGAGAGAGGATGTATTTTTTAACACCGAGCAAATTTAGGGCATTTTTAAGTACATTATCCTCCATAGTCCTTCCATATTTTGTAATCGAATTCACATTTAAAGCATCCAATTACAAAGTGTCACTTTTGCGAATATGTGTAGACAGACACATACATCTGTACAATCAATAACTCATTGCTGCCATCGATCTTTACACATAACACATACATATGCTTGCCAACATTTGCATATGTATTCATGCATGCATGGCGGTCTTATCCCAATTGAAATAGTAAATTTCCCTTTTGACATTTTCCTTTTAACAATTCTTATAGAATATTCCAATATAATATAGTATGTTTTTTACCCGTTTACATGAAAAGTATCGACATTACTTAACAATCCTTTGGAATGTTCACACAGCTACTTTCTCACGATGACGACAGTTAGTTCTACTCTTTGCATTTGGCTGACATTTAAATTTGTGAAACATTAAGAATACAGCAGCAGCAGGAGCTAAAGCAGAGTGCACGAACGAGAGGTATAAAGACGGAAAGGGCAACAGGTTGAAATTGTAAAACCAACAACGAATGTTTCCATAAGCCATACCGCCAGCCAGCAATCCAACCAAGCAGTGAGGGAATGGATGCAAAACTGCAGAAAGTGATATTTTATGCCTGGTGACATGGAAAAGCCATTATATTCCTCTAATGAAGAAAAAATGAATGAATGAATGCAGGAACAACGGTTGGATGGAGCAAATTAAAAAGAAAAAACCGATGAAATAAACAAAAAAATAACTGAGCAGAAAATTTCTGAAAATATGCCTGCAAACTAGCATCGTCATCAACTACATCCCCAACAACAGCTTGAAGAATCAGTCATACCAAACAGGAGCATCCAACCATTCAGATAAGAATTGAAGTGAACTATATTTTATATAAAAAAATAACAACAGTAAAAATAAAAATTAAACGGAATGCAAGAAATTGTTGTCATAGGCGGAAGTTAATGAATATGGACAGGAAATGAAGCCATAATTGTAACGGAAACATATTTTTGCTTTCCATTCACTCCAAAGAAGAAATAAAAATGAAGAAGAAGGAAAAGTGTTGACAGTCAAATTGAACCAAAGCCCAAAAACTTGGACATATTGTGAAGCTTCATGATAAACGAGTAAATAACATTAAAATTCAATCGGTTTTTTTGGCACAAAAACGCACACACTCACAGAATTGATACATACAGTTGAAATCAGACAAACCGAGTCTACCCCATATACATACATATGTGAAGTCGTATTCAAACCAATTTTCTGCAATCGAATGTTATGGAAGCTCCTACATAGAAATTCCTATTCACAGTTGTTTTATTCAGCTGTTGAACAGTATACAAATAAGCACAATAATGTGATATAAAAGTGGTGAACTTTAAAAAAAAACTCACTTTAGTTTTTACTCCTACTTATTGGCACAAAAATTATGTAACAAGTAAAGTGATCTAAAACTCCCATTTATATAGATCATGAAGATCCCTCCTGACATGCCACTATACAGTGATTAGGATGATCCACCATATAGTGATTAGTATGGCTTTCGCGGTACTCTAACGAGAGCATACCATTTTCTTCCTGTGCTCTAATAATAATTGTCTCCTCTTGAGGAGGCACCATGCTGCATTTATCAGGGCGGCATTCTGACAAGTTTGAATACATTTCCGGCTGCCGGCTAGGGATTTGGGAACTTTGTTTCTGTATGTCAGAATGTTGCAGCAAGCTGTGACCTGCGCGGACGACATGTACATGGTGTCGAAGATGACCCTAACATTTTGACCACTGCATTCAACTCTGTTCATATCGTGAACAGTGTGGTCGAGTATTTGCATGTTCCTCGAGTTTAAAAAGGTAAGATCAGTCACAAATGACATCAGGGAAGTTATCTGACGCAAATTATCCTAATAGGAGACCTGAGGAGAATTTCATAAAATTATAACATATTGATTCCATAGCGTACCCTACACCATAATATTGTAGTATAATTAAATTTGTCATTCTGTTTGCAACACATCGAAATATTCATCGGAGACCCTATAAAGTATACATATTCTTGATCAGGGTAAAATTCTAAGTCGATATAACCATGCTCGTCTGTCCGTCCGTCGTTGAAATCAAGATACGGCACACAATTTTTGGATAGAGCTTTGTAATTTGGTATAGATAGTTCTATTACTCTTAGGATGTTTGGTATTGCAAATGGGTCATATCGGTCCAAGTTTTGGTATAGCCCCCATAGATCGGTACCACCCGATTTTCGGTATTTTGAAGGTTTTAGCTTCATTATCACACCGAAATGGCTGAAATTCGGTACTTAGACCTCGTTAGGAGTATAAAACTTTTCCTCAGTGTTTTGTCGGTATAGGCCTACGCCTTCATATAGCCCCCATAGAACGGTAGCTCCCGATTTGCGGTATTTTGAAGGTTGTAGCCTCAATATTCCAACGAAATGGCTGAAATTTGGTATTTAGTCTTCAGTTTGGATATAAAAGTGTCTATATGAAATTTGTCGGTATAGATACACGCCTTTATATAGCCTCCATAGAACGGTACCTCCCGATTTTCGGTATTTTGAAGGTTATGGCCTCATTATTCTTCCGAAATTGCTGACATTTGGTATTTAGTCTTAATTCGGGGTACAAGACTTTCCATATGAAATTTATCGGTAAAGGTCCATTCCTTTATATAGCCCCCATAGAACGGTACCTCCCGATTTTCGGTTTTTAAGGTTGTGGCCTTAATATTCCTCCGAAATTGCTGAAATTTTTAATTTAGTCTTTGTTAGTGGTATAAAACTTTCCCCAGAATTGTGGTACAGGTACAAGTATTTTTAAGGTTATGGCCACAATAATTCATCGAAATGGCTTAAATTTGATATTAAGTCTTCGTTGGGGTATTCAACTTTCCCCTTTAAATATTTCGGTATAGGTTTACGCCTTCATATGACCCCCACAAAACGGCACATCTAAGTTTTTGGTATTTTGAAGGTTGTGGCCCCAATATTCCACCGAAAAGGCTGAAATTTGGTATTTAATCTTCGGTGGAGGTGCGAAACTTTCCACCTGACATTTGTAGGCCTTCATATTGCGCCATAGAAGTGTACCTTCCGATTTTCTATATTTTCAAGGTTGTGGCTTCAATATTCCACAGAAATGACTGAAATCTGGTATATAGTCTTCATTGGGGGTATTCAACTTTCCCCTCTAAATTTGTAGGCGTAGGTTTTCTCCTCCATATTGCTGCCATAGAACTGTACCTCCCGATTTTCGGTATTTTTAAGGTTATGGCCACAATAATCCATCGAAATGGCTTAAATTTGATATTAAGTCTTCGTTGGGGTATTCAACTTTCCCCATTAAATATTTCGGTATAGGTTTACGCCTTCATATAACCCCCCAAAACGGCACATCCAAGTTTTTGGTATTTTGAAGGTTGTGGCCCCAATATTCCACCGAAATGGCTGAAATTTGGTATTTAATCTTCGGTGGAGGTGCGAAACTTTCCACCTGACATTGTAGGCTTTCATATTGCGCCATAGAAGTGTACCTTTTCGGTATTTTCAAGGTTGTGGCTTCAATATTCCACAGAAATTGCTGAAATCTGGTATATAGTCTTTATTGGGGGTATCTAAATTTGTAGGCGTAGGTTTACGCCTTCATATTGCTCCCATAGTACTGTACCTCCCGATTTTTGGTATTTTAAAGGCTGTGGCATTAATATTTCACCGAAATAGCTGAAATTGGGCATTTAGTCTTCGTTGGACGTATAAAACTTTCCCCCCAAAAATTGGACGGTAGAGGCCTTAGCTAGCCCATTACAGAACATTTGTTCCATAAGCCGAACTAAGAAAAGATCCCCATTTCTTCTTGTTCGCGCTTGTGGAATACTGCGTTTTTCCATCTCTTTTTCCACTTGTTTGATCCATCGAAGCCTTAACCTTCCAGTTCAGCGTATACCGCCATGTTGCGCGTAATTATACGCCCTTTTACCGGGTTTATTATCGTTCATTCTTATGATATAGCCTAGCCAACATAGTCGTTGCATATCGATACGTTTATCTATACTGATGTCGTCGTTTTCTCTCTGCTTGCGCAAGTAGCCAGGCTTCGGAACCATACATTAGCACGAGTAGCATCAGTGTTTTGTAAAGTGTTGTTCTTGTTTGACGAAATGTGGCTTTGTTTTTAAACTGCTTACTTAAACCAAAGTAGCATCTGTTGGCCAATACAATTCTTCTTTTTATTTCACAACTAATTTTGTTTGTTGGTTTACGGCGGTGCCGAGGTAGACAAAGTTAGCCACATTGTTTTACCAAAATTGCTGGAATTTGGTATTTAGTCTTCTTCATAACGAAAGTCAGTTTCACTTCAATAAAGATCGTAGTGCAGGGTATAACAAGTTCGGCCAGGCGGAACTTAAAGCTGTTCTAACTTTTTCTCTCTTTATGTTGATATTTGGCACAAGCTGGGATGAGATAGGATGATAGTTAGCATGTGCAGCTATGCACATACAGAAGGCCAAGTTGTGGTCATCAAATCATATAAGAAGAAAACTTCGCCAGAATTCTCTTTTTCAATACAAAACTCCTTAGGTCATGTTAGCTCGATTAATTCAATTAATTAAAAACTTTCATAAATAATGACTTTGATTCTAATAAGACAACAATAAATAAAAATTCACAGCGAAGCACGGGAGTCCCGGCTGAGGTCATCTCCAACAAACCGACAATGTTGTCCAGGTCTTAGCGTTCTAAGCCATTGCCAATCTATCATATCAAACTTCCGAAATGGAAGGCATAACAATTTATGAAGGAAATGATTCTAGACAGGTTGACTTGATAAGTAAAAGGCTTCAAACATACTTTATATCTGCAAATTTGTAATAACGGTTGTATAAATAGACGTTATCAAAATCAGCTTTTGTCTTCTAGCCATTCACATTCAAAATGCCTGATGAGCTGAATTAAACCACCAGCGAAACGATCGTTGCATACTCGTATTGGTTGGGTGTGTGGGACTTCGCTAGAATTCAGCTTTTCAATACAAAACTCGTAGGTCATGTTAGCTCGATTAATTCAATTAAGTAAATAGAGTTAAGTTCAGAGTATTTTCCTCCTTGATCTGCACACTTCTGTGTGGTTCAAACTCATTGTCATGCCCTTCTTCATTCTAGTTGAGTCACTCCCAAAACATAATGTTAGAATGCTTCATCAGCACCATAAGGCGACGAAAATTATTGAACGCGCATTTTATTCTTAATGGGCGTGAATAAAGAGTCATTGGGTTCCAAATCAGGACGATCTTTGAACGTCATTTGAAGCACTTCCCAGCAGAAGCGACGGAATTAGCAAATGAGAGTGATGAGCTTTGTCTTGTCAACCCCAGTGACCACAGAGTCAGGGAGCTGACACTGGAAGTTACCATGTCGGTCGATTAGCATAAGCGGAACTAGAGTTGTAATATTGGAGCCGGAATAAGTGAATTGTGTGTAACGGTAAGGTCACTCCCTAACCCTAAAAAGAAGGAAGATGGGACCTCAGTCACGTTTGGTGACGTTACTCTGACTGATCCAAAGTAAAACAAGTATTACAAATATCAATATATGCTAATTAAAAAAATCTACATGAAATCTTCTACTTTGAATTTTCTCCTTAATATTTACCGCATAAATCCCATCAAAATATTTTTTATCAACAAAATTCTTCAGTAACCAGACCAATTTTTAAAACTTCCCACATCGAGTGCATGATAAGTTTTCTACGGAGCGTATGATTATTAAGTGCAACTAAAGTGGAGTGCTCATTCGCCCCTATACTACCACTTTCCCCGACATTCAACAACACACTACGTAACAACATAACATTTCGAATGCGTTAAGTCGTTGACGTAAAAAGAAAAGCCAGGAAATAATAAACGATCATTACATGTTTTATTATTCAGCTTATCGCCGGCAAACCATATCGAAATGTACGTAAATCCCCATTTCTTAAAAAAAGCTAAATGGAATTACCAAGAAGCAAGGCGGGGTGTAGCAAAGAAGTTTAAAATAGAATACGACGAAAAAAATCACATCCCACATACCAAACCCAGTGGCAAAAGTGTTACAAGGAGCTGCTTGAAGGGGAGAACCAATAATAAGCAGGCAAATACTGTTACTGTTCAACAATAAAAATTCGCATAAGTAGAAACCATAAACCATCATTATCTGGGCGATGAAGCAGCGCAAGCAGATGCTTCATACTACTGAAGCAACAGCACCAGTCACAGTAGACAATTTCTCCTACACTGATTGCCCCTAAAAACAGTAGCTACAGTTCGTTACTGCTTTAGCTGTTGTCAATGTTGTTTTCACTTTTGGTGTTGTTGTTGTTGTCACGCATTGTTTTTTTGTTTGTTTCGTTTAGTCAGCTGCTATGACTACCTGTCCGTAAGTTTTTTTTTTTTTTGATATGTATCTCATCTGCATGTCCTTAGTATTCACCAATTTTACTGGGTGTGTGAGTGTGTGTTTCTGTGTGTGCCATGAATGAAGATGAACGCTAACACTTCAACTAATGTTGCTTAATCTAAGCTTAATCTAAGCAACATTAGTTGAAGTGTTAGCGTTCAACTTCATTCATGGCACACACAGAAACACACACTCACATATGCTGTACAAAACCACACACAACTCAATCGACATCCTTTCCTTCCTCTTTTTTTTGTTTTTTCGTCTATATTTTTGTCGTTATCTATCCCCTGTACATTTTTTTACACAGATTCACGTCGATTTTACCAGCAGCAGCTTGACTTAAAGGGAAAGAAATTATAGCCAGCAGGAGAATTGTCATTTCAAATTATGGTTATTGGAGGTCCTCTATTTAACCCTAATATAAATATGAACTTAATTTGGATTATGTTGGGTAATGGGGTGACTATAAAGAGCAACTTTTTCAGACGAAAATATAAATAAGGCCTGTAATTGACAACGGTCTTTAAGACTCGGTCCTAGATTCCTAGAAAGGAAAGCCCTAAATTTACGATATACTAAATTTAGGGCTTTCCTTTCTCCAAAAATTCTTTACATAAAATCAAAGTTTAGTTTGTTGCAGTACGTGGTTGTGATAGCAGTGTTTTTAGAGAAATACAACCTTGTAATTGCAACCCCTAGGAGTACAACATAGATTAACAATTTCAAAGCGATCTTAAATCAGGCGTAATGCTGCATCTCACGTAATATTTGTTGATGTTTCGGGATAAGGTGTCCTTACCACGGGGAGTATGGTCTTCTGGAATATAACAAGTAAACAAGTATCAGCCATCGTTGCCGACAGACATATCACGGTGCGCCTTAACTAAATTTAAATGAAAGCTGCTTATACCTGGAAAGTTTTTTCGGATTCTGAAATTACAATGTTGATAGTGAGAAAATAAAAAAAAAAATTCAAATAAATCGCGGTCAAAGTTCATATGTTTAGGGGCATTTTATGTGGTACATAAGTACATAAGCCTCATTCCAATAAGTGGCCGTAACCCATTATCAGCTATTTATTGTTTATTTTCCTACTTAAGCAATTATTACTTTCACTTTATTTTATCTTCATTGCCATAGTTGTAGCTGTTTATTTGGAACACCAACCAAATTGTATTGGAACATGTGGCTGTCTGGTTCTGGTGACGCTGTCGTTTGTGTTTAATGTCATGTTAAATCTCCATCAAATGTGCATTGTTGCATTCAATGCATTGTGATCGGTCGGAGCTGCTGTTTCCGCAAAACAACAACAGCGACAGTAAAACCATTGAGACATGTTCCAAATATCAAAGTGGGGGTGATGCAATTTCACTGCAATATTTATGGCAAAAGAGATGCACTCCGACAGGATATATGTACTACATATAAATATATAACATCGGCAATCAGACAATGACAAAATATATTTTCATGTAAATGTGTAACAGAATATTTCATTGCTCCGTACATCCATGCATACTTAAGTGCATAAGTGTTGTTGCACAATGTTGTTTGTTATGCTTGGAATAAATAATGTTTAAATTTTTAATTCTGTATTGGAAATTTTGCAATGGTTTGAGTTATTGTAAGGAAATAAGTTATTTCTATGAAATTATTTTTTGTAAATGTTCTATACAACAACATACATGGGGAGATATAAGTGTACAGCAATAAAAATAAGAAGCTATTACCATAGCTCTGTAATAACCTAAAAATATAAGCTTGTACGACGATATGACCATGCGAATGCACACGTGGAATGTCAGAACTTTGTCTGAAGTCACAGTTTGCGCACTGGAGTATGTATACGAAATGGAAGCAACGACCTGTCCATGCCACTAGCATTATCCGCATCAAGACGATTTATATGCTTCGCTGCTTAATATGAATGCCTTGTCGTTCGTAAACAAAGGGAAATTTGGAAGAGAAGCCGACAAAATACCAACACACGAACAGACATATATGGATGTTTTTAGTCGGTTCTAATGTTTCCATTTTATGGCGTTCTTAAAAGAAATTTAAGCACCTTCATAGAAAATTCGTTGCTAGGAAATTAATGAGTTTCTGACACACCATAAAAATTTAAGAATAAGCATTTCATAAACCATCCACAAGAATATGGGGAAGACGATAAGTGATTGATCTGTGAAGATTTAGTGACATTTTTTGTATTAAAATTTTCGTAACAAATTCAATATGTTTATGTATGTATGTATTTACATACTCGTGTATTATATCAGGTTGTTCTTAATAGACTAGTCTAATGAGAATGCATGTCCTGCATGCTGTACAGTGGATCAATATAGTTCTTACCCAAATAAGTGGACTTAATCTTTATATATAAAACTCAATTGCCGTTTGTTGGTAATTGAATCAGTTGAAAACGGCTAGAGCGATTTGGATAATTTTTTGTGGAAATGTTAGTCATAGTTCAATGTAGGTTTTTATGCAAAGAAAAATTGGCCACGCCCACTTTTCCATCCACTTTTATAATTATGTTATATCTACGGAACTACTCAATAGATTTTCCTGAAATTTGCAGGGAACGTAGAGTGATGGCCCCCGGTTGAAATAGGCTACATATTTGGTTGAATTTCGGATCGGGCGGGGTACCTCCCCTATGCCCTATTTTTGAAAAAATGCAATATTTGCAACAATTACAAATGTATCGCCTTGAAAATTAATTTCCGAGTCAATGGCGATTGTGTCTCCGACCTTACGTGCTTATTTGGGGCATTAAGACTGGACAACGCCCACTTTTTAAATATGTTATATCTACGAAACTACTAAATCGATTTTCCTGAAACTTTCAGCGAATGTACAGGGTTGGTCCGACCTTACCTACTTTTTTTAGGAACCACAGACTTGACCATACCCACTTTTTAAAATATGTTACATCTACAAAACTACTGAACCGATATTCGTGAAAATGTCAGGGAATGTACAGGCATATTTTCTTGAATTTTGAAGAGAGCATATTTAAAAAAACGCCTTACCTTTTTGAATAAAAATCAAATGCTGTCATAACCCAACTTAGGTTTTTTTGGAAAGAAAAGTTTACCACGCCGTAATTGAGGCAGCGAATGCAAGTTGCTTTAACAAAAATCAAAGTGATTCGAGAGCAGGTCTTGAAGTGAATTTATCCAAAATTTTGTGTGGGAGTTACCCAAAGGAGTGGACAAATATAGTCCATATTCGAAACTGATCTATATCTCGTAGATATTTTAGGATGTGTAGAGTATGGACCAAATCGGTCACTCCCATCAAGAGTTATCGTGCGCACAGTTTTTCCGAACATTTTTGAGCTTTTGTGGGGGAAGTACCAGAAGAAGTGAACCGATATGGCTTATCTTAGAACGTTCACTACGTTTGCACAAAATACTAGGAAGGCCAAATTGTGGACCGAATCGGCAGATCCGTTCGAGAGTTATCTTGCGCTCCAACCACTACACACAGTGTCAGTGCGCTTTTTAGTACCTTTCAGGCTATTTTCTCAGGAAGTATGGACTTGCCCCTAATGAAATGTGTACCGTCGTATATGGGGCTGTGAATACAAGTTGCCACTATAAAAATCAAAGCGATTCGAGAACAGGGCCCTATTCCACGAAACAACTTATCAACTTTTCATTTTGCACTTATCAATATTTTTGACAATGCTCAAAGTTAAGTGTTCCACAGGACCATTATTTTTTGATAAGTGATAAGTTGCTAATTATAAAGTGAGTTTGCTTACTTTTCAAAATAATGTAGCTCTTTTTTTTTTGATTTCTGTTCCACAAACGTTATTTCTGCTAAGTGAAAAATTGTAACGGCAAAGCGTATTTTGCTAAGATTTTGCAAAAAAATGTGCTCTTTCGTTCCACAGAAAACTCTGCATTTTGATTTTGCAGATCAAATTTTGATAAGTTTGCCTTAAATTTGCGAGGTAAACGTTTTCTTTGCCAATGTACATTGTTAAAGTGAGATTTTGTTCGGAAATACTGAAAACACGGTTATGACAAGAAATTGTAAAGATTTTTCCGAACTTCTACCATCTGAATTCCACAGAAAACTCTGCATTTTGATTTTGCAGATTTTGATAAGTTTGCCTTAAATTTGCGAGGTAAACGTTTTCTTTGCCAATGTACATTGTTAAAGTGAGATTTTGTTCGGAAATACTGAAAACACGGTTATGACAAGAAATTGTAAAGATTTTTCCGAACTTCTACCATCTGAATCAACCATCCTACTTCGAACTCCCACTATCCGAAATTCCACCCTACGAACAACCCCATTCCGAACTTCCACCCTGCGAACAAGCTCACAAATCGATGTTTCTCGATTTTACATTTAGACTAAACTCTATTTGAGAGACTATTTTTATTTATTACTATACCCTCCACCATAATATTTCATTTGTAACTCATCGAAATAATCATTTGCGACCCTATAAGGTATATACATATATTTTTGATCAGCGTAAAATTCTAAGTTGATTTAAGCACATCCGTCCGTCTGTTGTAATCACGCTATCTTCCGAACGAGTTGAGATAGGGGGATGAAATGCTGTTCACACGTGTCTTAAATCAAGTTGGAAGTTGAGCTTTGTTATAGCCCCCATATAGCAGTGCGTCGATTTCAGCTATTTTAAGGCTTTTAGCTACGTTTTCAGAACCAATTAGTTTTAATATGCTTCCAAAACTTACCGACTTAGGCCCATCTTATTTTATTGCCCCCATATTCCGCCCTATTTCAGCTGATTTGTGGTTATTAGCTACATTTCTAGGCCGAATTAGGTATAATTCAATCAATCACCAAGAAACGTCTCCACAAAAAATTATGGATCTACGTCTACGTTTTTTTATAGCCTCCATATTGCAGTACCGTCCGATTTCAGCTATTTTAAGGTTTTTAGATACATTTCTAGAACGAAAGTTATAATTTGACAAGTAACTTCCCCACTTTGTGGAGAAAGAAAACTAATTACTCTATGCCCATTTTATTTTATTTTATTTTATTTTATTTTATTTTATTTTATTTTATTTTATTTTATTTTATTTTATTTTATTTTACTTTATTTTATTTTACTTTATTTTATTTTATTTTATTTTATTTTATTTTATTTTATTTTATTTTATTTTATTTTATTTTATTTTATTTTATTTTATTTTATTTTATTTTATTTTATTTTATTTTATTTTATTTTATTTTATTTTATTTTATTTTATTTTATTTTATTTTATTTTATTTTATTTTATTTTATTTTATTTTATTTTATTTTATTTTATTTTATTTTATTTTATTTTATTTTATTTTATTTTATTTTATTTTATTTTATTTTATTTTATTTTATTTTATTTTATTTTATTTTATTTTATTTTATTTTATTTTATTTTATTTTATTTTATTTTATTTTATTTTATTTTATTTTATTTTATTTTATTTTATTTTATTTTATTTTATTTTATTTTATTTTATTTTATTTTATTTTATTTTATTTTATTTTATTTTATTTTATTTTATTTTATTTTATTTTATTTTATTTTATTTTATTTTATTTTATTTTATTTTATTTTATTTTATTTTATTTTATTTTATTTTATTTTATTTTATTTTATTTTATTTTATTTTATTTTATTTTATTTTATTTTATTTTATTTTATTTTATTTTATTTTATTTTATTTTATTTTATTTTATTTTATTTTATTTTATTTTATTTTATTTTATTTTATTTTATTTTATTTTATTTTATTTTATTTTATTTTATTTTATTTTATTTTATTTTATTTTATTTTATTTTATTTTATTTTATTTTATTTTATTTTATTTTATTTTATTTTATTTTATTTTATTTTATTTTATTTTATTTTATTTTATTTTATTTTATTTTATTTTATTTTATTTTATTTTATTTTATTTTATTTTATTTTATTTTATTTTATTTTATTTTATTTTATTTTATTTTATTTTATTTTATTTTATTTTATTTTATTTTATTTTATTTTATTTTATTTTATTTTATTTTATTTTATTTTATTTTATTTTATTTTATTTTATTTTATTTTATTTTATTTTATTTTATTTTATTTTATTTTATTTTATTTTATTTTATTTTATTTTATTTTATTTTATTTTATTTTATTTTATTTTATTTTATTTTATTTTATTTTATTTTATTTTATTTTATTTTATTTTATTTTATTTTATTTTATTTTATTTTATTTTATTTTATTTTATTTTATTTTATTTTATTTTATTTTATTTTATTTTATTTTATTTTATTTTATTTTATTTTATTTTATTTTATTTTATTTTATTTTATTTTATTTTATTTTATTTTATTTTATTTTATTTTATTTTATTTTATTTTATTTTATTTTATTTTATTTTATTTTATTTTATTTTATTTTATTTTATTTTATTTTATTTTATTTTATTTTATTTTATTTTATTTTATTTTATTTTATTTTATTTTATTTTATTTTATTTTATTTTATTTTATTTTATTTTATTTTATTTTATTTTATTTTATTTTATTTTATTTTATTTTATTTTATTTTATTTTATTTTATTTTATTTTATTTTATTTTATTTTATTTTATTTTATTTTATTTTATTTTATTTTATTTTATTTTATTTTATTTTATTTTATTTTATTTTATTTGCTTTTTATAATATCAGTTTCATTTCATTTTTTCGCTCGTCTCAATTTTACATGCCTTATTTATTATTGTCAAGTAAAAAATAATGCAAAGATGATAAAACGTTCTTTCAAAATAACTACTTTTTGATAAATGCAAAATGAAAAGAGATAAGTTGTTTCGAGGAATAGGGCCCAGGTCCTAAACTGAACTTTTCGAAATTTTGTGTGGAAGGTACCCGAAGGAGTGAACAGATTGAGTCCATTTTGGAACCTCATCTAAGTCTGATAGAAATTTCACGATGTGCAAAGTATGGACCAAATCGGTTACTCCCTTCAAGAGTTATCATGCGAACTAATTTTCTAGACATTTTCGAACTTTTGTGGGGGAGGTACCGGAAGGAGTGGACGATATAACCCATCTTCGAACTTAAACTAAGTTTGGACAAAATATTACGAAAGCCAAGTTTTGGGCCGAATCGGTTGATCCGTTCGAGAGTTATCGTGTGCTCCAGCCAGACAGACATAATTAACACAGTCAACACAAAATATAATTATAACAGTGAAACAACACCACCTAATAATTAAGTGAGAGAGATGCGTGAAGGAGTGGTCCTAATTATTGGTTTATTTCGGGCCCATTCTAACCTGATCTAGTCTGGAAGAACAAACTTTGGATAAAATCGGTTGATTAGTTCGAGATTTTAGCAAAGAATTGTGAAGTATTGTGTAGGATGTACCGGAAGGAGTGGACCGATATAACCCATCTTCGAACTTGATCTTTGTTTCGGCAAAAAATTACGAGGTCCATAGTTTGGGCCAAATCGGTTTATCCTTACGCGAGGTATTGTGCACACTAGACAGCCAGACAGACGGACAAACTGTCGGGAATTTGGGACCTGAAACCATTTTTTCGGTGATTGTTTCCCATATTTTGTCGTGTCCAATAGTACACACGGGAACACGGTGCACACGAAGAATAGATACTTTGTGTGTTGTATCAATTTTAGCCCACTAAGAATTGAGGGGGCTAAACCATCCTAAGTGCAGTTCCACACTTTTGTCTATCCTGGGAATCAAACTTCTTCAGATACAATGGATGATCTGTCATACATTATGAATCCTGCAGTATAAGCTTGTTTTGATCTAGATCTTTGACCTTCTCTCTTTTTAGATCGTGAAGATCTCTCCCTGCGTTGGCGTAGGGTCTTTATCTTTAAGGAGGTGATATGGATGATTAGTTTTCGATATAAGCAGATCAGCGACAGCTATGTATTTTGCCGATGCGATGATTTTCGTCTCCCTCTAGTAGATTTTCAATTGAGGACTAAAGAAGACAACCTATTGCAAGTTTGAGATCAGTATGCTGACCAGTTTGGAGTTTCTTCCTCTGAGCAGCAAATGTTGCCGGATAACGACATAAGAACCTTGTTCCTACTCCTTAGCTTAACGCAGATATTTGTTGCATGCTCGAATAATCTAAATAGGCTATCGAATCTGACCTTTCAAATTTGTGGCAGGAATTGTGGCTCCGCCACACATTTAAGGTTCTACCCATCTCCGTCTCCCTGCTGTAAAAAGTGTAACTGTAGATTGTCCAGCTCATAATTCAAGGTTCCGTGAGTGAAATAAGCATAGAACGTTAGCGATGCAGCTATTTTGTTTGCTTCGCGGCACAATTAGCAAGGTGGTGGTATCACACCAACTGTTCGAAAATGAAATGTCAAACCCCTTTATAAAAAAATATATTTTTTTAATTTTCTCAGAGCTCCGATTTGCTCGTGTTTACTCGCGAGTGAAAAGTACCGCGAGGGGGCTACTCGAAGAGTGCGAGCAAAAAGTCCGATTTGCTCGTTTTACTCGCGAGTGGAAAGTACCTGCGAGTGTTTTATTTGCTAGCACTCTCGAGTACTCCTGCTTTAAAAATAAGAGTGGGATTGAAAATACTCGAAATAGAGTACGAGTTTACTCGAAGAGTAAAATCGAGTAGGAAAAATGTATTTATTTTTTTATGTGTTCGTGTGTGTGTGGTAGGGAACAGTTTTTTGTGTTGCTGTGGACTGAAGGGAGAAAGGGCAAGTTGTTTGAAAGTTCAGAGGTTCGAGGAGGGTGGTCGGAAGTTCGGAGGAAGGTGGCAGGTAGGAGGTTCGGAAGTTTGGAGGAGGATTGTCTTCCGAACGAGGGTAGTCGGAAGTTCGAGGAGGGTAGTCGGATGTTCAGAGGAGGGTGGTCGGAGGTTCGGAGAAGGGTGGTCGGAGGTTAGTTGGAGGGTGCTCGGAGGTACGGAGGAGGGTGGTCGGAGGAGACTGCTCAGAGGTTCGGAGGAGGGTGTTCGGACGTTTGGAGGAGGGAGGTCGGAGGTTCGAAGAAGGGTGGTCGGAGGTTCCGTACAACCTCCTCCGAACTTCTGACCACCCACCTCTGAACGTCCGATCAACCTACTCGGAACTTCCAAACCTCCGACCACCCTCTGAGCACTCCGATTTCACATATGACTGGCGCAGTATAGAAATAAACAGTCAAAACTCAATGAGGTTGATGTCAGTAATGTTCGAAGCAGCATGGCGTGGCTGACTGCATCTTGTGCAACGAGAACCGTCATGTACTCGACTTGTGCTGGTTTAGGCCTGTGCTTATATGAACATATATGATGTTATGGCGACGTGGGAAGGTTTTCATATGGAAAACCACTAGGTCTGCTTTCAGGCGATCAATATGTCTTTCTATAGAAGAACACAAGACCATCTTATGGAAGACTTTAAGAGAAGACAACAAGGTTTCCCCATGGAAGACCAAAATGTCTTCTTGTAGAAGACCTCAATGTCGTGTTATAGTAGACTTCAGTGTCGTCTTATAGAAGTCCTCAGGGTTTTCATATAGAATACCGCATGGTCCTCTTAGAGAAGGAGACCAAAAGGTCTTTTTATAGAAGACTTCTAGACCGTCCTAAAAAAATCTCAAGGTCTTATTTTAGACGACCTTAAGCTCATTTTATAGTACCTCAATGACTTCTTACATAAGACCATCAAATCTTTATATAGAAGACCTTAATGTCTTCATATAGAAGACCTCAAAATCTTAATGTAGATGACCTCAAGGTCTCATATAATAGACCTCATGATATTCATATTGACCACAAAGTCTTCTTACAGAAGACCGCATAGTCGTCTTATAGAAAGTCACATAGAAAGTCAACAGAGCAAGGTCTTCTTATGGAAGATCACATACAGTCTTATAGAACACTTCTTATAGAAGACCACAAAGTCTGCTTATAGAATACCACGAGGTCTTCTTTTAGAAGACCAAAAGGTATTCTTTAAGAAGACCAAAAGGTCATCTTATAGAAGACCACAAGGCTCTCTTATAGAAAATCACAAGGTCTTCTAATAGAAGACCACAATACCTTCTTTTGGAAGACCATAAGGTCTTCTTATAGACCACAAGGTCTTCCTATAGAAGACCGCAAGGTTCTCTTATAGGGATCACAAGGTCTTCTTATAGAAGACCACAAGATCTTTTTTGGAAGACCATAAGGTCTTCTTATGGAAGACCAGATGGTCTGCTTATAAAAGCACACACAGTCTTCTTATAGAAGACCAATAGGTCTTCCTATAGAAGACCACAAGGTCTTCTTATAAAAGGACACACTATTGCCCACAAAGTCTTCTTATTAGTGGTCTTATATAATGCCACTAGGTCTTCTTATAGAAGATCACTGGTCTTCTTATAGAGCAGAGCAAGCTCACAAGGGCTTTTTATAGAGAACCACAATGTCTTCTTTTAGGGGACCACAAAGGCTTCTTATAGAGGACCACAAGGTACTCCTGTAGAAGCCCAATGGTCCTCTTATAGAGGACCAAAAGGTCCTCTTAAAGATAACAATTTTCACTTTAATGGAGTTTAAAGGCTGTTTGTTCAGGGCTAGTTTTGACATAATTTTATTCATCGTGAAGTACATGCATCCCGATATAATGGCCCGATAGCTCTAGCAAATTATATTGATAATCTTAACCCACTGTATCATCCATACTCACAACAAATTGACACAAAAATCCATCGTATCTGATGACAATTATTATTCATATTTACATTAAATTTGCAAATCAAGGTTTTTTTGTTCTATTCTCTTTTGTTGTTGTTGTTTAGCATTGTTTTGATTTGACTTTTATTATTTTATCCCCGAGAATTTGTCACAGAGTTTCCATTTTCATTACCCCGCATTGTTATTCAATGCCCTCTTCCGTAATTTTCAGATAACCTCTGAGTTCCATTTGACATTTGTTCAAATTTCCACACTTGTAATGCATGTCGGAATAGAAATCTTCTGCCAACAAAGAGGCAGAGGCAAACAGGGAACGGAGACAAGCCCCGGATGCTCAAACATTAACGAATAGTTGGTTGGTATGTTGGAATGTTTGTGTTTTCAAATGCCTAAGGGATTTTCTTTTTGTTTTTCTTTTATATTTGTTATTGTTGTTGTTGTTATTTGCATATGTTTGCCTAATAGTCCATTAGAAATTTTCAAAAAAAAAAAAAAAGAAATAAAGAGAAACATTTGCAAAAACAAGTAAAGGGAAGGACAAAAAAGTTGTTATAGACCAATCCAAAACAAACAAGTAAGAAAAGTCTATAGTCGGACGGAGCCGACCATGGGATACCCTATACCACTATCCCTGGACAATCGCTCTCCACGGAACTTCTTTTCAATGATTGTGAAAATTAAATTATCAAATATCAGAGATGTAATGTATAATACTTATGACCAAACCCAAAAAGTTTTCTAGCATGACAAAGACATTTTTGTAGCTGGAAAGGAAAATTTAGTTCACACAAACTAAAATGTAATGAAACCCACTAATGTAGTACTACTACTTCCGTTGTTTAACCGCTACGTTATTGACATTTTTAGCAATTTCCCACAAAAGTTTGAGTCCATTTAACCCGCTAAGTATTATCTGATCTTCACGTTGGTTTGTACGCTTCTTCTTCATCATAAACTCAAACTTTGTTTAAAATTTTGCGGCATATTATTTTGACCTACAGAACCGCTACAAAAATTAAAATTTTGTTTTTGGTCCATTTCATCCCCTGAACATTTCACGATCATCACCAAAAACTAATCATTTCTATTCTGGCCCGAACCCAGCCTCCTTAAAAACTCGTTACAATCGGTCCCTAATTGCGGCCTTAAGCTTGTTTACAATTTTTAATGGACGGACACACATCGCTAAATCGCTTTATCTCGTCGAGATATGAATTTTGGCATACCAAATAAGGGGTCCAGGACGAATATTTCATGGTGTCACATAAACTTTTGGAGAGACAATATGTAGCATGGGATAAAAATGAGGTTCTCTACACAGAACCCATTATATATTAGGCAGTAGGCCCGTTATCTATCAAACACTTTATTTTTTTCCCATTTGTAGGCTACTTTGCGAAATATATATGTCCTCAAGGAATTAAAATATCGACCAAAAATAAAAGTTTTATATTTTTTATACGAAAGTAATGGTCCATTTCACCCGCTAAAGAATATCAGATCATCATTCAAAATTGTAGGCATCTTATTCGACCTATACTCTTACCCGGTGCAAAATTTCGTGACTATTGATGTATAATTGCGACTTCTAGCGAGTTTATTATTACACTACAAAGAAATAACGGAATATATTAGGCTATAACTCTGTTATCTGATCATGCACACCAACATAATTGGCATCAATTGAAAGGTCAAGCATTCCACTTTCAAGTATATGTATCTCATTTGTCCGGAATGTCACTTCCAGGAATTAATTTATAAGCTGTATATTAAAAATTTTCACACAAAAGTTTTGGCCCATTTAACCCTCCAAATATTATTCGATCGCCATCTAAAATTGCAAGCTTCCCCTTTGTGATATACTCTTACCTTATTTAAAATTACGCGTTGATCGGACTATTATTGAGACCTACAGAGCCGGTAGAAAATTGGATAAATATTATGTTTTTGGTCCATTTCACCCGCTAAATATTTCACGATCATGACCAATAAGAATAGGGATCTATTCTGATCTGAACCCGACCTCCATACAAAATTTCGTGACGATCGGTCCATAATTGCGGCCTGGAGCGTGTTTACAATTTATAATGGACAGACGGACGGACGGACAGACACACATCTCAAAATCGCTTTATCTCTTCGAGATATGAAGATTGGTATACCACATTGGGGGTCTCCGACGAATATTTCGCGGTGTTACATGAATTTTTACCAAAACAAACTTATAATACCCTTTTCCACATTGTGGTATAGGGTATAAAAACCAAAACTTTATACAAATACAAAACAAATGTCAACTGTAGTGCGATGCTCTAACTCATTTTTTGAGTTACCGACAATTGTCTGTAAAATGTTTATTAATTCGGTAATTAACGATATTTTTCGGTAAGTTAGCGACCAAAACAAAGTAGTCGTAAAGTTCTACCGATAGCAACAGTGTTGTCAATTTTTTTTTAACTTTTTTAACCTTTTTTAACATAATTTTGCGTTTTAATTTTACCGACATTTGTCGGTAACTCAAGAAATGAGTTAGAGAATCCAGTAGTGCGATTCTACTACTACTACTCTAACACCTTGAGGATATATTTTAAATATTCTCATTAACCTCAATATATGCTTTAAATATTTTCTTGCGTCAACCAAAGTTTTGATTAGCTGGTTGCTCTTGTTCATATTGCTATTAATTTCTCTCTATTTGTTAACATTTAATTATCGTTTTGAACTTTTCTTCATTAGTCCAGCTTTGGTTTATCTTTGTCGTCATTATTTATTTTGAACTTTGTATGGGAAATATTTCGAAGACAAACATCTGTCGAAATTTTCTTTGCGTTGAAAACTCATTTTCAACTTTTCTCATATTTCCCTTTTCCCTGCTTTCGCCTGCTGCCAACTCATCGGAGTTTTTGAAAGCAAATAAAATTGAAGAACTTAAATCATTTATACAACATAGTTTAGCATACGTGAAAACATATTATGTTCTTCATCATCAATTCATTAAATTTTCTGTTTGCTGCAGAGCTTTTAGTTTGATCAAAATCGTAGAGAAAATATGCTGCAACAGATAGGCTATACTTCCGTGGGAATAACTTTTATTGTTAACAATAATTTGAAAATATGAAAGTAAGGATTATTTGTTAATTAAGTTGAGAAATTAAAAAATAACGCATATAGAAAGGAATTGTAGACTGATTGCATACACATCGGAATGAAATCTTATTTTCAAAGAATTTTTCAACTTTTTTCATAAATCTTTCAGATACATGATGCGAGAGAAGAAACATTTTCCGGTCGTCTATGTACAACAAATGTGACAAAGACCAAGTGAGATAGTATCAGTATATTGATTTTGAATCACGAGTTTTTTTAAAATACGTGGAATGACATACACTAAAAAATTTTAGTTAGCAAACTTCTGATTCGTTGAGAACTCAAAATATTAAATTATGTTAAAATAAGTTTGGAAGAAAATTTTTGAAAAGTTTGAGAGTTGTCTTGTTTTTGAGCCTCATCTCAGGAAGTATGGACTTACACTGAAAAAAATTATGGTTGTAATAGAACCGTGAAAACAATCTTCTGCGAAAATTTTCAAATAAATACGAGACGAGTCCTCAAATTGCTATTTTCCCAGTTTTCTTGTGGGAGGTACCAGAAGGACGGGTAAGATATAGACCATATTCTCATTAGATACATGAATGGATGCAATAATACGATGGGCAAAGTTTGGACCAACCAGAAAATCCCTGCGAGAAGTGATATCTTAAGAATTTGCCATTTTAGTTGGTTCCGTCAGGGATTCTTGAAGCTCTTGGGTCATTACGATTGTGCCGTCGTAAAGGGAATAGCAAGGACAACCTTCTGAAAAAATTTTTAAACGTTACGAGGTGCTATTAAACCTCACTTTTCCGAACTTTGTGTGGGAGACACCCGAAGGTTTGGTTATATTTAGTGTATATTGGAACCCGAACTATATCTGGAAGAAATAATATGATGTGCAAAGTGTAGACCAAATCCATTGCACCCTTTGAGAGTTATGGTTCACACCATTTTACAGACAAATTTTGAACTTTTGTGGAGGAGGTACCCCAAGGAGTGGACCGATATAATCCATCTTCGATCTTAAACTAAGTGTGGACAAAATATTACGAAGGTCAAATTTAGGACCGAATTGGCTGATCTGTTCGACTCCAAATTGCCTGAAACGAAGTTCGTCCAAACAAACTTGGGGTATAAGCCCATTGGCGTACAGAAATAAGACCCCATGAAATAACACCCCAAATTGAAAATGAAAATAAGCCCTATGGTAGGTATATGGAAAACAACAATAAAACTTTTGGGGCCTATTTTCGTATTTTGGGACCTTTTTCATTCAGCAGTTGGGGCCAATTTGTCTTCACAATAAGTAAATTGAAAATTTAAAAATCAAATTGGGGTCTAAATAATATTCTGGTCTAATTGCATTTTTCATTGAGGCCTTTTACATATGTTTAGGGCCCATATGCAATCCAGTGTTTAACTTATAATATAAATGGGGGTGAATTTTCGAAAGTTATTATAAAGAAAACGGACAAAAATTAGGTTGTAATTTCATAAATTTTATTAAGAACAAAAAAAAAAAATAAAAGACGGTGCCCGGACATAGCTCCCAAAATTTGTTGGCAGTTATGTCCGTGAAGCAAAGCGAACATAACTGTAATAAATCGCGGACATAACTCCCAACGATTTTATTCTTAATGTCAAAGTTTTTTTTTTGTGTTTTTCGAAATTTTCCATTATTTTCTATTGATGAAAGAACTGTTATAAATTTTAAAGAATAAATTGTGTATTTGGGAAGGCTTAAGTACCAAACAATACCGAAGTCTCCACAAAATCTTCCAGATTTCATAAAAGTATTTAAAAATAAAATTATATCCGAATATTCGATGAAGACATTGCGTGTATTAATTAATTAAATATTTAAAGTAAAAAAAAACAAGTAAAAAAGTATCAGTCGATATACTCTCAGCCTGTGTGGATTGAAATACTTTTTTGCCAAAAAAAAAAAACTTATGTATTTAGGGTGTAACGTGACAAGTGTCACATACATACAACAACACCTACGGTCTTCCCTTACCACCATAGTAGCAATGAGTCGATATGCACTCAACAGCATCTCCATCTACGCCAGTCATGCATTGAAGTCATTTGCTTGCTGTTCTCAATACACAATAATTCGCAATCACTCTGTACAACGTAAGCCTTTAGTATTTTGGTTTTCGCTGTTGGAGTCAGCTTGCTACTGCTGGGGGCTTGCTATCCACCAAGGCATTCCTGGGTGGCTTGTTGCGTTGGCAAATTTTGGAAGGGACTACCCATTGTGGCTGTCCCATTAATAAATTGCACACAGTGAATTCTGTTTACTGTCCCCCACAGAGACTTCGGTTTCCTGTTCCACACAGAGACTTCGGTTTTCTGTTTCACACGGAGACTTCGGTTCCCCGTCCCACACGGAGACTTCGGTTTCCCGTCCCACACGGAGACTTCGGTTTCCCGTCTCCCACAGAGACTTCGGTTTCCTGTTCGACACAGAGACTTCGGTTTTCTGTCCCACACGGAGGCTTCGGTTTCCCGTACCACACTGAGACTTCGGTTTCCCGTCCCACACGGAGACTTCGGTTTCCCGTACCACACGGAGACTTCGGTTTCCCGTCCCACACAGGGACCTTGGTCGTTTGTTCCTGGATATACGCAGTAGTCTGTATGAGCTCGTAGCTGTAATTAGTGTTGTATAGTAGTCGTTCCGAACAGAACAGCAGATCGTCGTCAACCAGCCCGACATCAATCAACACGTTCCCGATCAATACTGAAACGAATCAGCAACCAAGATCGTCGCTTCCTATCATCGATAACTATCGTTATCAGCCAGCATCGTCATCACCGATCCCCGCCAACCATCGGCGTTCCCGAACACCCCCGAAACATCATCACCGAGCGTCGTCACCCGTCGCCGTTCCCGAACAACTTCGGACGAGTTACCGAACATCACCGAATCGTCGTCACCGAGCTTCGTCAAGCGTCGTCGTTGCCGAACAACATTAGCCGAGTTGCCGAATCGTCATCACCGATCTTCGTCAACCATTTCCGTTACCGAACATCACCGAGCTTCATCAACCATCGTCGTTCCCGAACAGCTTTCGTCATCATCTGCCCTATCAGCATCCTCCGCTCCGAAGAAGGGCCAAAGTAATAATATCGCATTTCATTGAAGTAGAACATACTAGTATTTAGATCAATAAATATCCTATTGAACCCCTAGAAGGGATAAAACTAGTCTTTTATTTCGTAAGGTTTAGTGGGTCCTTATGGAGACCCTGGACGCGACTGGACTTACCCCAGCCGACGAGAAAACCACGTTACAAGGGGTGTGTTCAAAATGTTGGCCGTGTATGCACCGGCAAAAGTATGGATAGGATTAAAGCTCAAAAATTTGCGGGGATATCGATAGATAGGGCTTTTTTTATCACACTACCCTGCGAAAAACATAATATAGCTATATTCGGTTCGAGCCTTCCAGGCACTACATATGGTACCATAGGGGGTTTTTACAACTTTCGGGCTCTTTTCTCCAAAATTATGGACTTGCCCCTGAAAAAACTTTTACTGCCGTTATTGAGACAGCGAATGCAAGTTGCTTCAATAAAAATCAAAGTGATTTGAGAGCAGGTCTTAAAGTGAATTTATCCAAAATTTTGTGTGGGAGGTACCCGAAAGGGTGGACAAATATAGTCCATATTCGAACCTGATCTATATCTGGTAGATATTTTAGGATGTGTAAAGTATGGACCAAATCGGTCACTCACATCAAGAGTTATCGTGTGCACAATTTTTCCGAACATTTTTGAACTTTTGTGGGGGTGGTACCTGAAGGAGTGAAACGATATGACTTATCTTCGAACTTAAACTTAGTTTGCACAAAATATTAAAAAGATCAAATTGTGGACCGCATCGGCAGATCCGTTCGAGAGTTATCTTGCGCTCCAACCACTACACACGGTGTCATAGGTCTTTTTTGTACCTTTCAGGCTATTTTCACAGGAAGTATGGACTTGCCCCTGATGAAGATTATACCGTTATATGGGGGGCAGTGGATGCGAGTTACTAAAACAAATATCAAAGCGATTCTTGACCAGGCCCTTAACTGAAATTTACCGAAATTTTGTGTGGGAAGTACCCGAAGGAGTGGACCGATTGAGTCTCGACATTGCCAGTGAACTATAAGTATTTATACCAAAATTCATCTGACAACGCCAACTCCTTTTATATTTGGCCACCGTTTATTTGAACTCGCGACATCGTGCAGCGTTTTTTTTTGAGGTTATGCGCCATTATCTCGGGAACTATGGACTTGCCCTCGAAAAAAATTATAATAAAGTAGCGGGGGCCGCACGAACATCCTGTTACAAAAAAATTCATTTCGATTCATGAGGTGTCACTAAACTGCACTTATTTCACATATTGTGAGGGAGGTACCTGAAGGAATATAATCCATATTCGAACCTGATGTATGCCTAGTATTACCATATGCAAAGTTTGGTTCAATTCGGTTACTCCCTTCGAGAGTTATCGTGCGCACAAGTTTTGCGACAATTTTTGAACATTTGTGGGGGAGGCACCTGAAGGAGTGGACAAAATATTTCGATACCCAAAATTTGAACCGAATCGATTGATCCGTTCGAGAGTTTTCGTGCGCACCAGCCAGATAGACAGACGGGTGGACATTGCTAGATCTACTCAAAATTGTCAGAAACGGATATCGTACAAACATACTTAGGGTCTAAAACCATTATTTCGATGGGGCACATTTTTGGTCGTATTAAAGTGTAAATACCCTCTTTAGCCTAAATGCTGAGGGTATAATCAATGGCCAACTCTTCGAACATTTCTTTCAAGTTATTGCTGCTAAGGTTTGCACCTAATTCAATGTGTGTATTTCCTCAGATCGTCGTTTCACATATGACCTGTAAACCTCTGGATTTAACGAATGATAAAATTTGACTTACCTATTTTTCGTTTATTTTCTTCTAATGTTTATTTCAGTCTTTCTTTCATTACTTCTCTTGGTTTTAGTTTTACGATTGAATCTCTTTCATGTTGCTACACCTTTCTCCGCTTACTTCATCATGAAATAAACAACAATCTAGCTTTGTGGCATGGAAGAGTTATTGAAAATTCCATAACTGTTCTTGTTGTTGTAGTTTGCCCCTCAAGCAACAAATTTAATTGAATTAATTTTTAATGAGTTTATAATAATCCTTTTTCTTTGAGGAAAAAGAAAGAACAAATTTTATTCAAAAGGATTTGATGGGATTTGTCGTACACCAAAGGTGAGTGAGAGGTGCAAGGTGTTTTAATATAAGAGTCCTTTAAATCGTATGCAATAAAACTTATAACAGTATAAATTTGATTAACAGTAATCTGTTTAGGTTATGATAAGTATCAGAGGTGATAAATAAAAACATTTAGAAAATCATGGCGTCAAATAAATAAATAGCTAATGTACGTATTTAGGGGTTTTAAATTTAATTACATGTAAGAAAAATACATGTGAATACAGGTATTTCGTTATTGGCATGTTTGCATTCAAAAAATCCACTCGATTTTTACTGTCAATTCCACGTCAAATGTAATCCAATGGATTTTAGATAAGTTTTCATTTGACGTATACGCAAAGGAATTGACGGTTGAAATCGAGTGGATTTGGTAAATGTAAACGTACTATAACAGTGTTTCAGCAATAAATGAATGTATTCACCTACACGTATATACATATATGCACATTCCCCATACGCTACCTCATACCGTGCTTCCTAAACACATTTTAAAATATTTTTAGAGTATTACCTGTAGAAAAATGTCTCAGGTAACTGCAGCATTATAAATTACTCGCCACTCTCACTCCTTCTCTGACGCAGTTATGTTAAATGTGCAAACATTCTTTCAATTGTTTGAAGTACGAAAATATATTACAAAGATCAACCCAAAATCATGCAAAAAAAAAAAAACATTTGAAAACAGAAGACAACACGTGTCAGTCAAGTAGTTAGTTGGTTAGTAGTTCTTCTCATGATGGCGATTACGTCCAACAGTAGTTAAATTAAAATTTTTCTGAAGAGAATCTGGAAATTTCCAGTGCAGATCAAAGTTCTTGAAACGTTCGCGGTTGAAGAGACTCATCAACATTAGTAGATGTTACACGTAGATCCTTAGATTATACCTTGGACTGTTATAAACCCATCTAAAACGGAAGATGGGCCAGAAAGACGATGTTAAAGACAATCAGAACCGTTCATAGGTAACGTTTTATTTTATTTTTAGACTACGCGAATAGGGTTTACCGCTACCATATTTTTGGCGATTTCAAAATAGCCCAAAAATCGCTCTGATCCCTTCAGTACCAAGCGATATATCAGTTATATTTTATATATTTATTTTCATAGTTGATCGGGTGATAAACTATTTGATAAGAGAACTCTTCCTCTTGGGATATTAGTGGAAAATAGTTTTTTTTTATAAGTTTCCCACCACTGTGAAACTTATGAAATTGTGTGTGCACAAAATTTTTAAAAATGTTGAAAGAGAACAAAAATGGAAAAATTCCTCTGGTCAATGTTAGACAAATAATATTGCCTTTATGTACAATTGTGTACGTTCATACTTACACCCGTACATATGTATGTACATATATGTTTCTTTATTTTTCTTGTGGGACGATTTCTGAAAACGAAACTCTATGGAAATTTGTTGTTCGTTAGATGGCAATTGGTCGGTTGGGCTAACATGAAAAGAGTTTTCTCCATTAATGGTATTTCATTTCTCGGAAATCTTTTGTGTAATTTTTGACAAATGTTTAAATTTTTGTTATGCATTCAAATAAAGGGATATTTTTGTAATTCCTTTTGGCCGTCTTTGAAAATAGAAAATTGAAAAGAATAAAGGATATTTGTTGCTTTAAGACTCCATGTAACTTGTAATGTGAGAAGTTGAGCGAAAATTTCTATGTTATTTTGAATGAAGCATCGCCTGGTATTTTAAAATACATTTTCCTTTGCATTACAAGAAAAATACATTTTATCCGTAGGAGACCCTGTCTTCACATAGAGCTTTATGTAAAATTGAAAATACGCCCGCCAATATCGTTAATACTATCTTCGATGACCAAAAATTTTCCATAATTATCATTCAGTTAATATTGTTTTTTGTCAATAAAAGATAAACAACAAAGTTGCTAAATTACAATCTATGACGTATTAATAAAAAATTCCAACAACTGTCACTGCGATGAATTCATAATTCATAATGAATTCTTCCATTTGAACACCTCTCTAACAAAATCAATTAGCCATGCATGAACACTGTTCAAACAAAATGAAGTATCTTTTCTGGTTAAATATAATTCACAAATCAACATAATTAACGGGGTCGGTGGGTTGGTCCGTCGATTGTTCACACATCTCGTTTTTAATTATGCATAAAAATCAATGCATATCTATAAGTGTACAACAAATTGATTAGTATTTAAACCATAAACATAGGTTATTTAAATCAACGCACACACGTATTTTCGTACATAAATTTAACCACATACCAGCGTTTGACGAACAATTTCATATCGATTATAATCATAATTATCCATATTTTGTTTTAATTGCCACTTTTGTCAACGATTGGCCAACCGAGTTTTGGTGGTTGCAATTAAATATTGATTTACTCACCTGCCGGGCATTATCAACTCAAATGAACTGAAGTGACTGCATTGTCATAACTCAACACTCCTGGAAACCACATTTTAATTTTAAAATTTAATTAAATATTTACTCAGCGAACGAACAGCAAACAAATTATGAAAATATGTTTCAGATACCAGCTTCAGTTTATATTTGGGAATAGAGGAACAGGAATGGAACTTCTCTCTAAAGAATAAACTAAACTCCTTATAAAAACCCATTAGACCTTTTCATAAAAGGTTTTAGTTCTCCTCACAAAAAGCGAATAGGTCTTACGATAGAAGACAGAGTATTTTTATATAAGGCCAGATTATCTTTTAATAGAAGAACATTTGGATTTCTCTTAGATGGCCAATGACCATTTTCATAAAAACTACGTAAAGAAGACCAGTTTGTCTTCATATAGAAGAGCAGTTTGTATACTCATAGAAGGTCAATTGATCTTGTTATAGAAGACCAGATAGTCTCTTTATAGTAAACCAGATGGTCTTCTTATAGAAGACCAGTTGGCCATCTTACAAAAGGTCAGTTTGACTTTTTATAGAAGACTAGTTGGTCGTCGTATAGAAGACCAATTCGTCTTTTTATAGAAGATTTGTTGGTCATCGTATGGAAGACCAGTTTGTCTTCTTATAGAAAACCAGTTTGTCATCTTATAGAAGACCACTTGGTCAATTCGTAGAAGACCCGTCAACTTGTAGCAAATCACTTCGTCTACACGTAGAAGGACACTTGTTCTACTCGTAGAAGACCACTTGGTATTTCCAATTGTCTTGGAAGACAATTTGGTCTTCCTACGGAAGACAAGTTTGTCATACAAGGCCAGTTTATCTTCTCATAGAAAACCAATTGGTCTATTCATAGAAGGCCAGTTGGTCGTCACATGGATGGTCAAATGGTCTTTTTATAGAAGGCCAAAGGTCTTCTAATAGAAGGCTAGTTGGTCTACTCATGGAAGGCCAGTTGGTCTTCTCATAGAAGCCCAGTTGACCTTCTAATAGAAGGTCAATTGGTCTTGTCATAGAAGTACAGTTGGTCTTCTTATAGAAGGCCAGTTGATCTTCTCATAGATTGCCAGATGGTCTACGCATAGGTGGCCAGTTAGTCTTCACATAGCAGGCTATTTGGTCTCCTCATAAAAGGCCCATCAGTCTTTTCATAGAAGGCCAGCTGACCTTCTCATAGATGATCAATTAGTCTTGTCATAGAAGGAAAGTTGGTCTTTTTATAGAAGGCCAGTTAACGTTAACATAGAAGGCCAGTTGATCGCCTCATAAAAGTCCAGTTGGTATTCAATCAGAAGTCTTCAGCTCATCTATAAAAACGTTCGTTCATAAAGACGTGCCCCAGTTCGTCTATTAAGACGTTCGTATATAGAGACGTGCTTCAGCTCGTCTATTATGACGTCCGTCCATAAAGTCGTGTTTCAGCTCATCTATAAAAACTTTCGTCCATAAAGACGTGCTACAGCTCGTCTTCTCATAGAAGACCAGATTGTCTTCTTATAGTAAACCAGAGGGTCTTCTTATAGAATACCAGTTGGCCATCTTATAAAAGGCATGTTTGACTTCTTACAGATGACTAGTTGGCCATCGTATAGAAGACTACTTGTTCAACTCGTAGAAGACCCGTTAACTTGTAGCAGACCACTTCGTCTACCGTAGAAGGACACTTGTTCTACTCGTAGAAGACCACTTGGTATTTTCATAGAATAACAGTTTGCTTTGTCTTAAAAGACCATTTGGTCTTTCTATAGAAGACAAGTTGGTCATACCAGGCCAGTTTATCTTCTCATAGAAGACCAATTGGTCTACTCATAGAAGGTCAGTTGGTCTTCACATGGATGGTCATATGGTATTTTCATAGAAGGCTAGATAGTTTACTGACGGACGCCAGTTGGTCTTCTCATAGAAGGCCAGTTGACCTTCTCATAGAAGGTCAATTGGTCTTGTCATAGAAGGACAGTTGGTCTTCTTACAGAAGACCAGCTGATCTTCTCATAAATTGCCAGATGGTCTTCGCATAGAAGGTCAATTGGTCTTGTAATAGAAGGAAAGTTCGTGTTTTTTATAGAAGGCCAGCAGATCTTCACATAGAAGGACAGTTGGTCGTCTCATGAAAGTCCAGTTGGTGTTCAATTAGAAGGCTTCAGCTCATCTATAAAAACGTTCAGCTCGTCTATAAAGACGTGTTTTAGCTCGTCTATAAAGACGTGCTTCAGCTTGCCCATAAAGACGTGCTTCAGTTCGTCTATCAAGACGTGCTTCAGCTCCTCTATCAAGACGTGCTTCAGCTCGTCTATAAAGACGTGCTTCAGTTGGTCTATAAAGACGTGTTTCAGCCCGTCTATAAAGACGTGCTTCAGCTCGCCTATAAAGACGTGCTTCAGTTGGTCTATAAAGACGTGTTTCAGCCCGTCTATAAAGACGTGCTTCAGCTCGCCTATAAAGACGTGCTTCAGCTCGCCTATAAAGACGTGCTTCAGCTCGCCTATAAATACGTGCTTCAGCTCGCCTATAAAGACGTGCTTCAGCTCGCCTATAAAGACGTGCTTCAGCTCGCCTATAAAGACGTGCTTCAGCGCATCTATAAAGACTTGCTTCAGCTCGTCTATAAAGACTTGCTTCAGCTCGTCTATAAAGACGTGCTTCAGTTCGTCTATTAAGACGTGCTTCGGCTCGTCTATGAAGACGTGCTCCGGCTCGTCTATAAAGTCTCGCTTCTGCTCGTCTGCAAAGACATGTTTCAGCTCGCCTGTAATGGTGCCGAGCTTAATATCTTCCATAAAGGCAGATAGTGTATGTTTTACCTGTCGTAAACTCCATACATCTCATCTTTGATAGTTGTGATGCTGATTTACTCATATTTTGTTTGTTATTTATCTGTTATTATAAACCACAAACAATGATACTGTTGACAATTCACCATCGTGTGACATGATGCGGGAGGTTGTAGCATCATTTTTGCCCCACCGCTTTTGTTCGTTCATTTGTCTCCTTCTGTTTAAAGTCATTTTCAAAATATTTATGAACATTTTTGTCGACAGGCAAATAATTGATGACAGTCGTGTTGGTTTGTCTATCGGCTGCGGAATTTGTTGTAATTGTTGCTGTTGCTGTCCGTTCGATATTCGAGGTTAATTTCACTTGCCATTATCCGTTAATGATGATGACATCTTTCAACCACAAATTATGTTGTAGTTGTTTTTGTGAGTGTCGAGATGTTATTGACTTCAATTCAAAAATTTCAGTTTTTAATTAACTAATTGATTTGTCATATTTAATAATATACAATTATGACGTTGTTGTTTTTATCGGTGTTATTTTGTGACTTAAAGTGGAAATTGATGAAATTATTTTAAATTTAATAAAATAATTTACAATTTAAAATAAAATATGAAATAATTTGGATAGTGTGCTGATGGTAATGAAAGTGGGAGCGTATTACTGCTGTTGTTATGTATACGTTCGGATGCACCAATATGTTCACGAGAAAGAGTAGATAGAGTAGAAGTATGATGTAGTAGACGTATGAAGACTAAATACAGAATTTCAGAAATTTTGGTAAAACAATGTGGCTAACATTCAAAATACAAAAATTCGTGAGGTACCGTTCTATGGGGGCTGTATCAAAACGTCGATCTATACCGACTCAAGAAAGACTAAATATTAAATTTCCCATATTTCGTTAAGATAATGTGGTTAAAATCTAAATAATACCGTAAATCAAGAGGTACGCTTCTATTTCTCTTCTGGAGTAGTTTATAAAACCTTCAAAATCAAATCTAATTTGATTATATTAAAAATTCAAAAATTTTAATTCGATTTCAACCATTTACTTGGCTTCTATACCCATTAGGATGATTCATATTCCGTACCCACTTCTCTTTGCCTATCACTTTTACTGATTTACAACTACCAACGTCAGTCAGTTCGAAATTATTGATTTGAAGTGTTTTTTTGCTTTGCCATAAAGTCATTATCCCTAATATTGTTACTCCGAAAAAGAAGTTGGAACGTAGCATCAATTGAAGAAAAAATCCTTTCAATGAATAAGTCACGTTTTCAATTCACAATGTAATAGAAAATAGTTCAAGACAGCCAAAGCCACCTTATCCTCTCCTAGCCAGGCACAGAAACACAAAGGCTAAAGTGGAAGCTTATAGAAAAAAAATCCAAAATGCAATGAAAAAACAGATGAACATGAAAACACTACAACAAGGATAAGCAACAACAATAACAACTACTACTTCTTTGACTAGTTGGTTTTATGCTGGAATGTCTGGATAGCTTACCAGGCTGGCTGGCAGATTTTACACATTTTACGCCATTATTATTTGGCCATCATCACAGGCAATGTTGAAAACAATAAAAGGTCAGAAAAAAGAAAAAAAAATAAGCAGGACCAGAAATGGAAATGCTAAAATGAAACAGGAAACCGGAAATGTAAAAAGGGTTTTCATGGTCACCAGTGTTTTTGTTTATGCCTTCTCACCAAATAACCCCGGACAAGAATGAAAATCTTATTATTAATGTGAAAATAGGTGTTTGTTTCACTCTGCCCCCACTTCTCACTCACATTTTACCTTATTCTTGTAGTTTTATTATATTTTATTTCTATATTTTCACCCAGACATTCGGGAGGGATACAATTGTGTACTTAGAGTCTTGTTTTGTGTCGGCTGGATTTGTTATTGCTGTTATGTTTGCAGTTGCTGTCGTTGTTATTTACATGTCCTTCATTGTTTATTTTAGCCGTTTATTTGTTACATAAGAAAATTACCCAATAGCCTTAGTCGTGCTGATCTGTCTGTTGACTGTCATATTTGCTCAGTGTTTGTCTGTCAGCCTGACAGAGCAAAAAAACCAACCACATATGCGTGTTACGATGATACGGCTAAAGGCGCATCCTCTTCGTTGCCAACAAAATCTTCTTAAATGTCAAGCATATTTTCTTTTACGAATTCAGCCCAAAACAATGAATCCAAAAACCGCAAATAAATGTCAAGGAAACAAAAACACACATGCATACTCATATGAGAAAGAGAGGACATATTTTAGGGAAACAGTATTTAAAAGCTTTAACAGTTTACATTTTTTTAAACATAAAGATCGTCTTTATAGACTAGCTGAAGGTCGTCTTTATAGACGAGCTGAAGGTCGTCTTTATAGACGAGCTGAAGGTCGTCTTTATAGACGAGCTGAAGGTCCTTTTTATAGACGAGCTGATGGTCGTCTTTATAGACGAGCTGAAGGTCGTCTTTATAGACGAGCTGATGGTCGTCTTTATAGACGAGCTGATGGTTGTCTTTATAGACGAGCTGAAGGTCGTCTTTATAGACGAGCTGATGGTCGTCTTTATAGACGAGCTGATGGTCGTCTTTATAGACGAGCTGAAGGTCGTCTTTATAGACGAGCTGAAGGTCGTCTTTATAGACGAGCTGATGGTCGTCTTTATAGACGAGCTGAAGGTCGTCTTTATAGACGAGCTGATGGTCGTCTTTATAGACGAGCTGATGGTCGTCTTTATAGACGAGCTGAAGGTCGTCTTTATAGACGAGCTGATGGTCGTCTTTATAGACGAGCTGAAGGTCGTCTTTATAGGAAAAAAGGAAAGTTTTTGTTTTCCAATTAAGACAACATGACTAACACAACATTCATCTCATTAATGAGGTAAGGGAGGGATGTGTTCTTTGTTGTTGAAGAACTTTAAGGGAACAACTGAGAAAAAAACAACAACTGCAACTGAAACAAAGAAAAAAATGACGATTACCTAATGATTTTCCCCTCGTAACAAAATTCCCCACATACAATGGAAAAGAAAACCAACAACAAATTTTCCATATGTTACGTTATAACAAAACACGATTACAGTATTAATGATTAGAGATTTCACTTGAAAAATGTTCCGTAATTATACCCTCAGCATTTATGCTAACGAGGGTGTATACACTTTTATACGGGCAAAATGTGCCTCATCGAAATAATGGTATTAGACACCAAGTATGTTTGGACGAAATGTGTTTCAAACAGAATTTGGGGTCGATTTAGCAATGTCCGTCCGTCTGTTTGTCTGTCTGTCTGGCTGACTGGTGCGCACGAAATTTGGCTTTCGTAATATTTTGTCCAAACTTAGTTTAAGTTCGAATATGGGTTTTAGCGGTCCACTCCTTCCACAAAAGTTCGGAAATATTCGGAAAATTTGTGCGCACTATAACTCTTGAAGGGAGTTCCATTCTTTGCACATCGTGAAATTTCTACCAGACTTACATGAGGTTCCAGGATGGACTCAATCGGTCCACTTCTTCGGGTACCTTCCACACAAAATTTCAGAAAAGTTCGATTTAGTTCTCGAATCTCTTTGATTTTTGTTGTTGCAACTTGTATTCACTGTCCCGCTTACGACGGTATATCTCTAATAGCCTGAAAGTTGCAAAAAGTCCCTATGACACCGTGTGTAGTGGTTGGAGAGCAAGATTTGGTCAAAAATTTGGCCTTCGTAATATTTTGTGCAAACATTGTTTATGTTAGAACATAAACCATATCGGTCCATTCCTTCAGGTACCTCCATCATAAAAGTTCATAAATGTTCGGAAAAATTTTTCGCATGATAACTCTCGAAGGGAGTGACCGATTTGGTCCATATTTTACACATCCTAATATATCTACCAGATATAAATCATGTTCGAATATGGAGTATGTTTGTTCACTCCTGTCCCATACTTCTTGAGAAAGCAGCCCGAAAGTTCTAAAAAACCCCTATGGCACCACACGTAGTGGCTGGAGAGTACGATAACTCTCGAACTAACCTATTTGTTCCAAAATTTGGCCATCCTGATATTTTGTTATACTTTCAGTTCGAAGATAGACAATACCGGTCCACAACTTGCGGTACTGCCCCGAATATTTAAACAAATTTAGTCCAAACTTGGGATCTCCTAATATTTTATCCAAATTTAGTTTAACTTCTAAAATAGAGGTACCTTAGGGTAGTTCGAAGATTCTTTGGAATCGTATGTCGATAGTGTTCGTTGTTGTCCTGCTTACAACGGTAATATGTTTTTACTGGACAAGTCCATGCTTCCTGGTAAGTTAAACGATGACCCACGGAAATGACTAGCGCGCGCGATATCTATTGAAAATAGATGAATTCCAAAATAAGATCCACTTCCATAAAGGACTATGTCGGTTCATTCCTTTAAGTACCTCCTCTGCAACACTTTTGAACTTTAATCATATTCCATATTTTCGTCGGCAAGTTCAAATGTCCAAAAAAAGGCCACAAAATAATGAAAATGCCATAAATACATTCGATCTGACCGTAGATGAAAGTTTCAATTCACATTGACTGAGGGTATATCTCTGTCGGCAAAGTCGACTGATACTTTTATACTTGTTTACAATCATATTTTCCAAATCAATCATTAATATATTCCCTTTAATAAAGATAGGCCACAGGCCGTAGATGAAAGTTTCAATTCACATTGACTGAGGGTATATCTCTGTCGGCAAAGTCGACTGATACTTTTATACTTGTTTACAATCATATTTTCCAAATCAATCATTAATATATTCCCTTTAATAAAGATAGGCCACAGGAAAAAGTACAGTTCATCCCTCTCGTATCTCCACTTTCTTTATCAACCAACAACAGTCTTCTCAAATCTAGTTCCTGTTCAATGTTCAAATCTTGGCTCATCATCACCGGCATCATTAAAAGGATGCTTTTTTGTTGTGACCCTACAAAACGTTTGTCTTTTTTCTTGTTGTGTTGTTGTAGTCTCCTTTGCGTCTTTTGTGTTAAGACCGATAATGATGGCAAATAGTGTTGGCCTTTGTCAAGGTGTGAGCATATGTGCGTGTGTGTGTGTGCAAGTCTGTGTGTCTTAACAACACACGAGTTTTATGCCCACAATGTTCCCACATTGCTGTAGTTTTTGTTGTCGATATAGTATATTGTTGATATTTAACATGCCGAGACAAATAATTTACTATTTCCCCTGCCAGCAATTGGAAGTGAGTTTCGCACTCCCTCGCCTAAGAGGTCACTCCGGAGACACGCCAAGGAAGATCGTTGGGGAATTATACAAACAATTTCTATAGCTTTATTGTGATTACTTTTTATCGCGTATGCCGACACTTCGGAGTGACTTCTGAGTGGCTTCCAAGGCGATTGTTTACATTTATTTTATGATTCAACACATTTGAACAAATATAGAACATTTTCTATCTGATTATTATATGAGGCGGTGGTGCAGTGGCAAGCATACTCGCTTTCCACTACGAAGGGCCGGGTTCGCTTCCCAAGGCAACAAAACATCACATTTTTAAAATGACAAAATTAATGTAGACGGAAATTGCAATTCTCTAAAAGAGAAAGTAAAAAAATTAAAAAATAAATAAAAATAAAAAAATTTAACTATTTTGATTTTCTTCGACCTTTTGCTGATATTAAATAAAGAGACGAGTGTTTTTTGAGCTTAAGGTCTTTATTGGGATGTAATTTATTTTATATTGTCACCAATATTTCGCAATAGTTTACATTGCATCTTCTTCTATGGAACTATGTAAGTAGTGTACTAACATAGTTCCATAAAAGAAGATGTAATGTAAACTATTGCGAAATATTGGTGACAACATAAAATAAATTACATCCCAATAAAGAACTTAAGCTCAAAAAACACTCGTCTCTTTAATTAAAAAAAATTAAATAAAAATAAATAGAAAGAATATTTTTTTTTAATTTCTGAAACTATCGCGGAAATGATCTTCTAGAAGTGTCGCTGGAGTGACTTCCATGGCGGCACCGCGGCGTGGTTCATTTCTTCACAACGGAGGTCACATCAGGCTGACTTCTGCGACTATCGCCGCGACTGTTTTCATCGCCCTGGGCGACGCGCCTAAGTCACTTCCGCGATTGTTTTTGCTTGCAGGGTTCTTATGTGGATTTTGTGTGTTCATTGTGGACGTATGTGTGTGTCGTAACAGTTTTGGTAAACAAAGGCCTATTGCGTTGTCTTTCTTGCATCCCTAATAAAGGAACACAGATATGAAGGACTCCATACTGCATGCTCCCTCCCACCCTCTTTTATTATTTTGTTAATTCTAAGTTCAATCTGATAAAATTGACATAATATGGCAATCAAGGGAGTGAGTCGTCGGGGTTTTCTTTATCATCAACATCGCCATCATCATCATCACCTTCGTTGCCGGTGTAGTTGATTGTTCCAGGTAGTCTTGCTTGTCTCTCAGGTTTTCGAATACAAATAAAAACAAATTTTAATTTGAAGAGTTAATACTTCTATTTATATTGGTCATAAGAATAACCTATCAGGAATTAAGATCTAAAGTTACAACTACAGCACTGATATTCCTTTGAAATTTTAGAAGTCGTTGAAAAAATTTGAATCTCGATTATTGTACTAATAGTCCATGATAAATACCCTGTAAAACAGTTCTTTTCAAAAACTATATTTTAAAGACCCCCTTCAGTTTGCCTTTAAGACTCTCTTCAGCTCGCTTATAAAGATAACCTTTAGCTTGTTTATAAAGAGTCTCTTCATCTCGTCTAGAATGACCCTCCTTAGCTCGTTAAATTCATCATTAAAGGTTGAGTTCGTCTATAACCACTTTCTCCAACTCTTTGACATTTCGTATCGACATAAAAACAATTTAATTTTTACTTTTTGAAGCATTGTGGCGTTTTTTTATTGGGATAGCGTTTGTAATTTTGTTTTTTCAAAATAGTCTGGCTTAATCCCATTGTTGTTGTTTTAATATTTTAAAACAACTATTTTATTAGTGGAAAAGATTTGGCATTGTTCGCCCGAACGAACAATGCCAAATCTTTTCCACTAATAAAATAGTTGTTTTAAAATATTAAAACAACAACAATGGGATTAAGCCAGACTTTTTTGAAAAAACAAAATTTAATTTTTACTTCACTTTTGTAGTACTTGGCGACACAGCAGCCATATTTTAAGGCTAAACAACAATCATAAATTCAAAACGAGACAAATTGAAATTTAATTGATTTAGAATTGCTGTTCACTTGAAATCGATGGCAATAAATGTGCCGCCCATCATCAGCATTATCAAAGGACATTGATATGGGCATCTAGACATCCCAGCCAGCCAAACAGTCCTTCACACAGCAATTGGCATTATTTTTCCAAAATTGTTATTACCATTACCCCCACCGCGAGGTTTCCCATTCTCTACTCCATCATTCATTTATTCATTCATTTCATGTTATGGTTTCGAATAAAAGGACAGCGATAAACGAAATGAAGGACTTTGCGGTCGAGACATTCATTGGCTCCATTACTAATGGCCATGACCATGAATGTGTCATGACGTGGTGGCTCGAAGAATAATTCCAAAATAACAAATCATACAACTGTCAATAGCCCCCCAAAGCAAACAATTCGCCACAAAATGTCATGCTAATGGAAAAATTTAAAACAGAAATTTTTAAAATCAATAGTTAAAAGTGTTTGCCTAAAGAAAACAGCAAAATCAATTGACGCCGAATCTGTACTGTGGATGACAATTGTTGTAAATGACAAATGATTTGGCAGGGTTTAATTTTTATTTGATTCCAGAAAAGAACAAAGTCGTGTCTTTGACTGCAGTGACAATGTTGTCCACGTCATTACGACAAGTTGTAGCTGTTGTTGTTTAATGCTACTTAAGAAGTATTGTGCGTTTTCTCAACAAATCATCAGACATAAAGTTTTACAACACCCCTGACTATGGACATTTTCAGTTATTTGAAGACGGCCCACAGCATGACAATTTTTAGTGTTTGCATCATTCGACAATGTGATGAAAAGTGTCGAAAAACGTCCACTTGATTTATGGTTAAAAGTGCTTTAAATATATTCTAGTTGGACATAAAGTGTTCTGCTGGTGGGAGAGTGAAAGAGATGACAGTTAGGAAAATGATTAAAAATAACATTGAATTAGAGGTTCATAGTCGAGGATCCTGACTTTTATTTTGTGCAAAGACGAACAAATATTTCCCCTAAATCATGCAACATCTTGACACCCCTTTGGTCATACAGGATGAAATTATTCCATAGAACAAATTCGATGGATTTGGGAAAAACATCACTTACAACAACACCTAAGGGCATCGCAAGCAAATTCTTCTTATTTTTTTGCAAATCCGTCATCCTTATATAAGCGAGCATACAACAATTTATAAATGTGTCCATATTGTATGGTTTACAGTGGTTTCCCGGGTCTTCTGAAGGGTTTATAGTTTTCCGTCTAGCTTCAGCCGCTCCTCCTGCAGTTCAGACGCCCTTTGCTGTCGCTTTACCTAAAGACATGCCCATGAAAAATCTGCTAGTTCGTTTTAGAGATATAACATATTTAAAAAGTGGCCGTGGTAGGGACTTCGGACACCAAGATAGAAAATTTGATTGGGGGCGCAACTACTGATGTCTCAAAAATTAATTTCCAAGCCAATGCATTCATAAGTTTAGCAAATATAGCGATTACAAAACAATAGGCCCCCGAAATTAATCAACAAATATATAGCATTTTGCACTGCGGGACATTCCTGAACATTTTCTGACAATTTCATGAAATAAGGTTCAGTAGTTTTGGACAAATAATGTATTTTAAGGAGTGGACGTGGTTTTCAAGGTTTCAAGATATGACATATTTAAAAAGTGATCGTGGGTCTGTAATCTTGCTACATGTATGTGTCTCGCAATTTTAAGGTTGAAACCAAAAAGTATAGCGTTTTAAATAAGGAAGTGGGGAAGGTATTTTACCTCCTCTGAAATTCATAAAATATACATAACCACCGCAAATCTTGAGAATTTTCTGCAATGTCATGGAAATCGCTTCAGAAGTTTTGGAGATATAACTTATTTAAAAAAAAATTGGCGTGGTTGAGTCTTAAGGCCCCAAAGAAATATCTACATGAGATATTTATTCGTAAATTTTCAAACCGATACATTTGTAATTTTTGCAAAATTTGTAGCGTGTTTTCACCGGGGACCATCCCCGTGGATTCCCTGAAAATTGGAGGAAAATCGCGGGGGCGTGGCCAAGTGTTTGAGTCGTAAATAAGTACGTAAGGTCGAAGACACACCCACCATTGTCTCGTAAATAGATTCTCATCATTTTGGCAAATATAGCTGGGCTATGACGAGCATTTGAAAAAATTATCCAAATCGGTCCAGCCGTTCTCAGTGGATGCAATTACCAACTGTGACGACCAAAAATCACCTGTGTTCATTTTTGCCCACACCCAGTGAAGTTTACGTATTGAATTGTGTTTTTTATATATACTGAATAAATCAATTTAACCTTAATCTACGTGAGCGACTTTTGTGTTCTGAGGCCACATTACAGATAAAGAGAGAGAGATCCGCCGTTATCTCCCAAAAACAACGAGGCAGCAGTCATCACTACCATGTGGTGATGATCACTGGCTGTGTTGTTGGAATGTTCAATTTTGGTAAACAAGGTCCCGTTGCTCCATTACAAACACTTGGTGAAGTGGTAAACAAGGTCCCGTTAATCCACCACAGGACACGTGGCTGGATCCCACTATAAAAGGGGCGACCTAACTGAGAACGGGGACAGTCAGAAACAGACCAGCGAAGCAGCAACATCGACCTCGGTAAGTAATAGAATCTCCAGGAAAATCCTTGGGCATCCTTCCGACATCCTTGAGTATCCTGCCGACATCCTTGAGTATCCTGTCGACATCCTTGAGTATCCTGCCGACGTCCTTGAGTATCCTGCCGACATCCTTGGGTATCCTGCCGACATCCTTGAATATCCTACCGACATCCTTGAGTATCCTGCTGACATCCGTGAGTATCCTCCCGACATCCTGGAATATCCCTTATACTTCCTTGAAGAATCGTCGGACATCCTTGGTAAGTCCTTCCCGCCCTGTGATTATCCTTGATTATCCTCGAAGTAGTGCTTGAGTACTTATTAAGGTCTCTCGCAACCCATAACCCCGTAAGCTTGACTACTTATTAAGGTCTCTTGCAACCCATAACCAAGTAGTGCTTGAGTACTTGTTAAGGTCTCTTGCAACCTATAACCCAGTAGTACCTGAGTACTTATTAAGGTCTCTTGCAACCACAACCCAGTAGTGCTTGAGTACTTATTAAGGTATCTCGCAACCCACAACCCAGTAGTGCTTGAATACTTATTCAGGTCTCTTGCAACCCATAACCCAGTAGTGCCTGAGTACTTATTAAGGTCTCTCGCAACCCATAACCCCGTATTGCTTAAGCACTTATTCCACCACCAAGAGTACTTATCCAGGTCTCTGTTACATCAACCCGTGCGGCTTCCCCATTTCACTACCACGAGTACTTATCCAGGTCTCGTATCCCGAATCCAGTGAGCCCATCTAACAACCCGTGGACGGCGGACCATTATACTCCATGTTACACTTTATATTTTAATATGTACAATAAATCACTGAAGTTATCTATATATATAAAAGAGTAGTGAGGTGAGTGACTGACTGACTGCCTGACTGACTGATTGACTGACTGATTCATCAGCGCCCGGACGAAACCGCTGAAGCTAGAAAGTTGAAATTTTGGGTGTAGGTTGCTGTTGGGGTGTAGGGGTGAGATAAGGCTGGGTTTTTGGAAATTCGACATAGAAGTGTACGAAAAGTACTAAAAGGTACTAAATATGGTACCCTTTGTATTAGGCAAACGGTAAGAGCTAGAATTCTGAAATTTGGAGTGAGGGTAACTGATGGAGAGCTAGAAAGATGTTCCAAAGGGTTTTTGGGAATTCGAACTATAAGGGTACGAAAAGTACTAAATGGTACTAAATTTAGTACAATTTGGATTTCGGTAAACGGATAGAGATGGAATTCTGAAATTTGATATGAGAGTCGCTGATATGAGAATAACGATGAAAGGTTTTTGGAAATTCGAACAATAAGGGTACGAAAAGTACTAAATGGTACTAAATTTAGTACAATTTGGACTCGGGTGAACGGATAGAGCTGGAATACTGAAATTTGAAATGGAGTTACTAATGGAGAGTAACAAAGAAAGGTTTTTGGAAATTCTACCTATTAGTGTACGAAAAGTACTAAATGGTACTCAATTTAGTACTATTTGGATTTAGGTGAACGGATAGAGCTAGAATCTTGAAATTTGGAATGAGGGTCACTGAAAAGTACTAAATATTACTAAATTTAGTACAATTTGGATTTCGGTGAATGGGTTGAGCTGGAATCCTGAAATTTTGAATGAGGGCCACTGATGGAGATTAACAAAAGTACTAAATGGTACTAAATTTAGTACAATTTGGATTTAAGTGAACGGATTGAGCTGGAATCCTGAAATTTGGAATGAGGGTTCACTGATGGAGATTAACATAATTACTAAATGGTACTAAATTTAGTACAATTTGGATTCGGGTGAACGGATAGAGCTGGAATCCTGAAATTTTGAATGAGGGTCACTGGTGGAGAGCAACAAAGAAAAGTTGTTGGAAATTCGAACTGTATGTGCACGAAAAGTACTAAATTTAGTACAATTTGGATTTGGGTGAATGGATAGAGGTGGAATCCTGAAATTTGAAATGAGAGTCGCTGATGAAGAATAACGATGAAAGGTTTTTGGAAATTCGAACTATAAGGGTACGAAAAGTTCTAAATTTAGTACAATTTGTATTTCGGTAAACGGATAGAGATGGAATCCTGAAATTTGATTGAGAGTCGATGATGAAGAATAACGTTGAAAGGTTTTTGGAAATTCGAACTATAAGGGTACGAAAAGTACTAAATGGTACTAAATTTAGTACAATTTGGATTTGGGTGAACGGAAAGAACTGGAATACTGAAATTAGAAATGAAGGTCACTGATGAAAAGTAACAATCAAAGGTTTTTGTAAAGTCTACCTATTAGGGTACGAAAAGTACTAAATGGTACTAAATTTAGTACAATTTGGATTCGGGTGAACGGATAGATCTGGAATCCTGAAATTTGGAATGAGGGGTCACTGATGGAGAGTAACAAAGACAGGTTTTTGGAAATTCTAACTAAAAGTGTACGAAAAGTACTAAATATAGTACAATTTAGATTTGAGTTAACGAATAGTGCTGAAATTTGGAATAAGGGTCACTGATAAAGAGTAAGAAAGGTGTACCAAAGGTCGAAAAGTCCTAAATGGTAGTGAGTGAAACATGGAATTAAGATTACTGTTAGAATTAGAATTGAGATATGGAGGTAACATTAGAAAATCATACTAATGTGCACGAAGCAGTACTAAATGGTACTAAATTCGATAAAATTTGTATTTCCGTGAACAGATTACTGTTGGAGTGTAGGATTGCGGTTACTTTGGAAATTCGTACTTATGAAAAAGTGCTAAATGAAAGTACATTGGCTATAATTTGGATTTAGGTGAACGAAAGAAGTGAGTTATGCAAGTAGTTTTTGGAAAGCCGTGTACGATAAGTGGCAAATGGTACAAAATTTGGTACCTTTTGGTATTTGCTATATGGTACAGAATTTTGTACAATTTGTGATTTTGTAAAGGGGTGGAATTTTTAAATTTGAAATTCGGTTTTAGATTAGCAATTGTTGTTTAGAGTGGAGGTAGGGATGAAGTTTTGAAAATTCGCACTTATTTATACAAAAAGTACTAAATAGTAATATAATTGCTTTCAGCGGAACATATAAAGCTGGAAAAGTGAATTGCGGTCGGGATATATGTTGAGTATAAGGAAGTAACCCAGCAAAATTAAATGGAAGTGATTCCATGTGAAATCATGATTTCACTGGTTCTTTTGCATGAGTGCAATTGAAGTCGTGAAAAATCCGATCCTTTTCATCGAATTTTCATGAGTGCAATTGAAGTCGTGAAAGATCCGATCTTTTTCATCGAATTTTCATGAGTGAAATTGAATTGGTGAAAGATCCGATATTTGTGATAATATTGTCATGAGTTTAAATAAATTGATAAGTACCCGCACAATAAATTATCAAATACTCATGTACCCGAATAATTGTGTACTTGCAGAAGTAATTGTTAAAAGGAAAAAGTCAGATGAAAGTGATCGATTGTGGCAACATTTATATATTTTAATTAAAAATACAATGTAATTTGATATAAAACAAAAGAAAAATATATTTTGTGTTTGGAAATCTGCGACCCGAGGGAAGAACAAAATTCCAATGGAAAGGCCAAATTGAATATGATATCACAAAACATGGCATCCAAAATTAGAGAAGCAAAGTAGAAGATCGGTAAAATAAGTATAAAAGAGACCATAATATGGGAACTATTACAGGATAAGTTTTTTTTCTTTTGAAATCTAATATATAAAAGGCAATGTGTGTATGTTAGTATGTTTGTTTGTTTGTTTGTTTGTATGTTTGTATGTTCCGAATAGACTCAAAAACGGCTGAATAGATTTTCTTGAAAATTTCAGGTAATGTACTGGGAACACCGGTGGTGAAAATAGGCTATATATTTTTTTGAATGGTCGTCGCGGAAGTGAAATATCGCGGTCATCCCAAATTATTCAAAAATGTATTATTTCAGATAATATACCTAATTTTAGTAAGCGTGACTACAAAACCGCTAAAACACTGGCTTCAATATGTGGGATAACGCGGTCAACGCCATATTTTGGAATACAGTAAAATCCGAAGACTTGAGATGTCACTATATAGAAATTCCGAAAAATCGATTGGGAAATCTTATGAAATTTTGTATGTGGAGTTTTTAGGTCTGAGAATAGGTCGTAATCTATTTTTTTATCCCGCTAAGTGTAGTGACCGGTGGTCCTCCCCACAATTTTTTTAAGAAAACCGCGAAATTCAAGATATTTTTTAATATATTGTTTACAAATTGTTTGCAATGCTATGGTAATTACAGTCTTGACGACCATTCGTCGCGGAAGTGAAAATCGCGGTCATCCCAAAATTTTGAAAAATGTATTATTTCAATTAATTAGAACTGTCGTAAGCTGTTTTTATAGTGACCGATGGTCCTCCCCCACAATGTTTTTAAGAAAATCTGAAATCTTTGATATTTTTGAACGTATTGTTTACAGATTGTTTTCCCTGAATGATCGCGGTCATCACAAAGTTTTCAAAAATGTATTATTTCAATTAATATACATAATTTTAGTAAGCGTGACACAAAAATTATATAAACACTAGCTTGAACAAGTAGGATAGAGCGGTCGTGAGCTATTTTAATACGGCTAAGTGTAGTGACCGGAGGTTCTCCTTCATTTTTTTTTTTAGATCTGAAGTCCATGATATTTTTGAACGTATTGTTTACAGATTGTTTGCAATACTACTGTAATTACTGTCTTGACCCTGAATGGTCTTCGCGGAAGTGAAATATCGCGAAAAGTGAAATATCGCGGTCATCAAAATTTGCAAACATTTATTATTTCAGATAATATACATAATTTTGTAAGCATGCATAAAAAACGCTATAAACGCTGAACACTAAACAATAAGTGGGACAGCGCGATCAACTCCACATTTTGGAATACAGTAAAATCCGGATAACTTGAGATCGAAATTCCAGAAAGATCCATTGGAAATCAGACAAAGTTATTGATATACAATACAATATCATCATTGGAATCAGAATACCGCGATCGTGTTCGATTTTTGAAAATATTATAATTACGGATAAAATCTCAAAATGTGGGAAGTGAAACTTCATGAACATTGATTTCAGTCCTTGGAATAGCTAGGTAAAGATACATTTTTTTAAATACAGCAAAATCTCGATAATAACAACTACAATTTATAGAAGTAATTTCTTTTATGAATTATATAAATGTTGCCATACATATCCCGAAGGAACATACATTTCGCTGAGGGGTATTTTACCACTATTGCATATAGAGCGCGAAGAAAAAAAAGCATTACGTTCGATCGGCCTGAATGAGGTTAAATCCACCAATAATAGCTAAAATCAGGCGTCACCGTTCTATGGGAGCTATATCAAAACGAGGACATATACTGAACAGTGGCTATATTTCTGAACTATCGAAAATCGGGAGGTACTGTTTTATGGGAGCTATATCAAAACGTGAACCTATTACTGTTACATACCGAGCGCAAATAAAAAGCGTATCTTTCGGTCGATACGAATATTTATGCTCTCCTCTTTAAAATATATTAAAACCAGATTTCAGCCATTTCGGTGTGATAATGATGTTAAATCCTCAAAAATAGCGAAAATCAGTCAGTACCGTTCTATGGGAGTTATATCAAAACGTGGACCTATACTGACAATTCTCTGCAGTAATAATTACGACCTCAACCGAGACCAACAATCCAATATATAGCAATGTTAATTGACGTGCACCGACCATCATATGTGGGTCACAAAGTGCTTTAAACTGTCGATTTATGGTGAAGGGTATAATAAAAGAGATTTTATATCATAAATTTGGGAGATACCATTATATGGAATTTATGTCAAAACATTGATTTATATTATGAAGTTTCTACAGGGATGCCTAATTATGGGTGTATCAATACTGGATAGATAACTAAAGTTTACACGGAGAACCCAAACAACGGGCCAGCAACGCGGACCGGGTCAGCTAGTTATATATAAAATCCTTTAGTCATCGAATAAAATTTGATTTGACTATATAATTTATATATTATATTTTTTTATTTTAGATTTTTTATATTAATTTCAATTTTTTTTTCTTTTATAAAGGAAAAATTCCTGATGATGACTTTCGAAGAAAGTCGAAATATTTGAAAATAAAAATTATGTAAAAAACAAAAGCCATTGTTTTTTAATTATTCTGACCTAAAGCCAAACAAAGAAATAAAATTTTAAAACAGTCCAAAGGTAAACTATAAAAAAGTACCAGGAAATCAGCACGATTAAGATTAACGACAACATTCCTTATAAAATACAAGGAAACAGGTACAATTCCGAATTTCATCACTAATACAACTAAACACATACATAAAATATTTGAGACTAACAACTCAATACCAATGAATGAATGTTAAAACAACACTAGACAAATTCATATACAATTTTCAAATGAAAATATTAAAACTGCTTATTCAAGAGAAACACAAACAATCAAACTTTTCAAAAGAGAAAATAAACAGAGCTAAAAGTCAACTCACAGAACTTCTGCAAATAGAAGATCTCCAAACGATAACCTCAAAACAAAAATTAATACACATAAACAAGCTAAACGCATTAAAAAAGCTTAACGTACAACACAAAAAAGTGTGGTTTGTAAATCTCACAAATACTGAGGTACCCACCAACACAAAGTGGTTACTCTCACTTGGTCCCAAGTTCTCATTACCAACAACAAGGACAACTTTTCTCTTGGTCAACGTCAGACTTTGGGTAATAGAGAACTACAGGAGAATGCGAGAGTAAATTTGATAACTCTTATTAATGATCACATGAGAAACGATGTATTAGGTAAAAGAGATCGTCACATTTAGATACAGTGGACCAAAAAAACAAATTTCTCAAAGAAAATACTCACATTTTGATACTCAACACTGATAAAGGAGGAAAGACGGTGGTCATGTTAAAAGCCGATTATGAATCGAAAATGCAACAAATACTCAGGGACATGTGTACCTATAGGAGGTTAAGGAAATATCCAACGTCCGGATTGCACGAAAAATGCAATACATCAATAACAAAATTATTTGATTTAGGAGTAATTACTGAGCTGGAAAAAAAAACAAACTACTTAATAGAACATCTGTTCCCCCAAAAATATATGGACTCCCCAAGATCCACAAAAAAGATATTCCTCTACGCCCAATTTGTTATTTTGTTAATTCTCCTACTTATGAATTATCTAAATATTTGGCAACAATATTAAAGGTCCTAACAGTGGACTCAGAACACAACATAAGGGATGCTGTAGACTTTAAAAGCAAAATAAAGAGGCAACACATTGACAATGGCGAAATATTAATCTCTTTTGATGTGGTGTCTTTATTCCCCAGTGTTCCAGTAAATCTGGCACTAACAACAATAAAGGTGTTTAAAAAGAAGAGACACGAGGTCTGTTCTTAGTGAGTGCTCTTACAACACTCATATTTATTGAATAAAATACTACTTATAAACTACTTATGAAAATGTAACTTAACCTAATGCAACTACAATCACTCTTATATTTTCTAATAATAAATAGAGAGTATTGGAACGCTGCAGCGCGCTGCTTGCCTACCATTTAAGTGTTATTTTCTACCCTTTGAGCACAGCGACATGTGAGTGTGTTTATGTGTGGTCATGACCTTTATTAGACACAGCCGCATGCACAAGAGTACGAGATCGCTGATAGTTTGATACATTTCTTGACTGCTGGGAAGCTGATAAATTCCCAAAATTTATTTTTATAAGTGGATTTACCAGCGGCCAGATCTCAACCAAAAGCATGTACAACATTTCTTTGTACAAAAGGAGAATTGGCATATATTAAGAGATCACACAAAGATACCCGAAAACTTTTTTATGGACTTGCTGACCCTATGCATTAAAGATGCACGGTATTTCCTCTATGAGCGAAAGATATTTGAACAACAGCAAGGAATGCCGATGGGTTCACCCATATCTCCCATCATTTCAGACATCATCATGGAAAAACTTTTGGATGAAACCTTGGAAAAACTGCCAGTAAAGCCAAGACTCTTAACAAAATATGTCGATGACATATTCTGTATATTAAACCAAGACCACGTTGACAAAACACTAGAGTCCTTGAACGCATTTAATAAACATATACAGTTCACTATGGAGTGTGAAACTGACAATTGTTTGCCTTATCTTGACTCCAAGATACATAGACAAGGGAACGAGCTTTTTCTGGATTGGTATCAGAAGCCAACAGCGTCGGGTAGATTAATGAATTATTACTCGAAACATCCTCGCAATATAAAGATAAACAGTGATAAGCAAAAAAGCAAAAACAAGGAAAATACTGAAAATGAATGATTTTCCCAAAAGAATTATCAACGAATTGATTAAGCATGCAACCACCCGAAAATTGACAACACAGACCAAAAAGTTGAAAAGATTTATAAAAGGTTTACATATGTCCCAGGATTCTCCGAAAGATTTTCTCATTCAAACCTCTACAATAACGATCAATACCGATTGCCCACAAAAAGCAGCAATACGAACAATATTTTCTTCAGTCGCACAAAAACGAAAATTCTAATCGAAGACAGATCCAATATAGTGGTCAAAATTAAATGTAATGGTGACTCGTCTAACGTATATCCCAAGGTAAACGTAAAACAACAAAAACAAAGTTAAAAACTAGAATAAGTGGTCATAAGTCTGACCAAAAACCAGAAGCAAACCTTTGGAGCAGAAATCTGCTATTGCAGCACATTGTCCAACCACGGGACACACTCCGAATTTCAATGATGTGGAAATTTTAACCCAAGAAACGAACTACAAACGCAGATACATGCTTGAAATTCTACATATAATTAATGCACCAATAGAAAAAAGAATAAACTATAAGATGGGCACAGAACACTGTGCACAAATTTATCGAAACACTATAGAAAAATACAATAAAAAGCATTAATTAGTTGGAAAATACTCGAGTGGGAAAGAGGACATGTTAGATAGTTGTTTAGTAGAAGAAAACTAAATGTAATTATCTTTTAACGTTTATATTTTGTGTTTATATCTATATATGGCGAATAACAAAATTCCTTTACAATTCCATTTGAAAAAAATTAAAAATTTTTTTTACGAGCACATCTACGATTTTTAGTACAGAGGTAAAGGAAAAAAATCCGGTTTCAAATCTGCTCGCGTTCACGAAATTGGCCAATGCGCGCAAAAGTTATAGCGGTTTTTATTCTCATATAAAGAAAAAATATTTAAAAATATATTTTTTGTTGTTATGAGAAAATGTATGCATAAATCGTTAACAGCAGTCCATATCTATTCGTAGATGTTTAAATAGTTATTAAATTTATTATTATTTTCGCGGAAAGTCAACAAATAATAAAAAAATTTTGAAGTAAATCCAAATTATCCTGTCCCAGAATCCGTACAAACCCTCAAAAAATAAATTAAAGAATATATGCGGAATCTAGACAATGCGTAGAAAAATATGATACCAAATTTATAGAGATTGGGTACATAAATTGCATATTATAGCAACAACAAAAGAGAAAAACTTATTGTTGGAAAATATTTTTGCAACTATTTTTTTGGTTTGATTCTAAAAAATTAGAAAAAAAATATTTGGGAGTTCTCCAACTATTTTGCTAAAATCCCATAGAATAATGAATGTATACAGTTAAAACTTCATCAAAACATATGGTTTACCATCGCGAGAGTTTAACTGATTACTGTGATAACTTATAAGGGTAGGAAATTAAGAGTAATATTGAAATTACAATCATTCAATTAATATTATAATTAAAAAGCCTGTTATTCGCGAATTAGTTAAAGTCGGTTGATGCGCATCCGTTTTTGGATACAGCGAATCAATCTCTGTCAAAATTTATGCATATTTCGATGTTTCACTCAGGGGCCATTGTGTGCCACCAGTTGCATCATACACTGCAAAAAACCTTAAAGTTGGTAAAAGTCGCGCAATGTGCATACGATTTGGATGCGCATCCGGTTTCGTCAGCGCCTATCAAAAATACGTCCAAATATACCAATATTAATAAGATTCTTCAAGAACCGCGGATGTGCCTCCACATTCTATTTTTGGTGAAAACCCCATATTACACCCGAATCTCTGTAATTTATGACACGCGTTTTCGCAAATATTATAATCGCGTATAAAGGATTCCATTTACGTAAAAAAAAATTCAAGAAAATCGCGGTTTAGTACGCGGATTTGTCGAAATAATTTTTTGCTGCTTTTCCTATTTTCAGGGTATCTATATCCGCGGTTTTAGTGGATGGATTCGATCGCGGAAGGTCTAATTAGATCCGTCGCGTAAAAAAACTAAATTCACGCGGGGTACAAAGGAAATTGAATGGCACTTGTAAATTTTAAACGCAAAAAATAGGTTTTTTAAAAAAAATCACGCATCAAATATTGGCCTTTAGACTCCAATTACTAGTATGCTGTAAGGAACACACTCATGAGATATGCATTAAACGACGTAGAATCACGAGTTTTATAATCCTAATGTGAGTTTTGAATATTATCTTGTTGCGCGTCCGAATTATTAAAACAATTCAAAAAACCCCGAAATTCCGGCTTCAAAATGTTAGCATCAATTTTAGGTGGATGCAGTGGATATATCGAAAAATGATACACTAGTATCATATTGTCCATGAAGTATTCTTTGAGTCTTTCTTTTGGCATATGTCTATAAAATGTAAGGTTAAGCCTAAAATCGGAAGGGAGCATAAAAAAACTTGTTGGCTTCAACCCATTTTTACCTATTTTTCTACATTGATGCCAACACAGCTTCCACGTAAATTAATTTTAATGGTCGACCTTATGGGATTCCTCCTAAAACACTTCAGTTTAAAGAATGTATATCATACTATATAGAATATGTTAACAGTTCGCGAATTCTGAAAAGGTGAAACTCGGATTCATCGATTGTAAACAATTTTTGTTTTTCACCATATATAGATATACCCTCAGCCTGTATATATTGAAACAATTTTTTCCCAAAAAAACTTATGTGTTTAGGTGTTTTTAAAAGATTTGGGCGTTTGAACCGACAAAATGTTAATTAGGATTAAAGATCAAAAGTTTTGCGGAGGAGATACTAAAATGAATGGATGTACATTGACCATTATATGCCATAGGGGGGTTTTACACACTTCGGGCTGGGGGTTTGAACCGACAAAATGTTAATTAGGATTAAAGATCAAAAGTTTTGCGGAGGAGATACTAAAAGGAATGGATGTACATTGACCATTATATGCCATAGGGGGGTTTTACACACTTCGGGCTGTTTGCTCAAGAAGTATGGACTTGCCCCGGAAAAAACTGTTACCGTCGTAATTGAGGCAGCGAATGCAAATTGCTTCAACAAAAATCAAAGTGATTCAATAGCAGGTATTAAAGTGAACTTATCCGAAATTTTGTGTGGGAGGTACCGGATGGAGTGGACAAATATAGTTCATATTTAAACCTGATCTATATCTAGTAGATATATTAGGATTTGTAAAGTATGAACCAATTCGGCCACTCCCTTCAAGAGTTACCGTACGAACAAATTTTTCGAACATTTTTAAACTTTTGTGGGCGAGGTACCTGAAAGAGTGGACCGATATGGCTTATCTTCGAACTTAAACTATGTTTGGACAAAATATTACTAAGCCCAAATTTTGGACCGAATCGGCAGATCCGTTCGAGATTTATCTTGCGCTCCAAGCACCTCACACGGTGTCATAGGTGGTTTTTTGCAACTTTCAGGCAACTTGATGAAACTTGTACCGTCGTATGGGGGCAGTGAATAACAGTTGCTAAAACAAAAATCAAAGCGATTCGAGAGATGGTCCTAAACTGAACTTTTCCGAAATTTTGTGTGGGAGGTACCCGAAGGAGTAGACCGATTGAGTCCATATTGAAACCTTATCTAAGTCTGGTACACATGTGCAAAGTATGGACAAATCGGTTACTCCCTTCAAGAGTTATCGTGCGCACAAATTTTCCGAACAGTTTCGAACTTTTGTGGGGGAGGTACCGGAAGGAGTGGACCGATATAGCCCATCTTCGAACTTAAACTAAGTTTGGGTAAAATATTACGAAAGCCAAAATTTGAACCGAATCGGTTTATCCGTTCGAGAGTTATCGTCAGACAGACAGACAGACGGACGGACATGGCTAAATCAACTCCAAATTGTCTGAAACACATTTCGTCCAAACATACTTGGGGTCTAAAACCATTATTTCGATGAGGTAAATTTTGCCCGTATGAAAGTGTATATGGTAAATTTCAAATTTCCTTTTCAATATCATTGAAAAAAAAAAATATTTTTTTTGCGAGCACATCTGCGAATCTTGGCACTTAGGTTACGAAAAAAATTGTGGTTTCAAATATGTTCGCGTTCAAAAAATTGGATGCTGCACCCGAAAGTTATAGGGGGTTTTGTTCCCTTATAAAGAAAAAATATTTAAAAATTCCTTTTGGGTTGTAATAAAAAAATGAATACATAAGTCGTTAACAGAATTTGATATCTATCCGTAGATGCTAAAATATATATTTTTTTAATTCTTTATTTGCAATTTATTTAAATACAAAGTAATAAGCAAATTCGTTAATACATAAAATAATGACATAATTGTTAAAATCCATTGATGTTAACAAATATACAAATTTTAATTTATTTACAGTGGTATTGATTGTATAACTACATACTTATTGTTATCTTATAAACGGAAGATCTAATATGTGCTTTCTTTTTAATCTAATAACTTCGTTACTATCATCTAACAGTGATATGGCAAGAGCATTTGAATGATTGCTTAATCTATTGAGTTAGTTGTTGCTGTGCCTTCTTATTTCATCCTTTACTTTACTGACGCCAAGATCATTGTGAATACAATTGTTGTTCACAAACCAAGGAGCATTTGATAATAATCGTAGGGTCTTTGACTGATATCATTGGAGAATTTCAATGTTCGAGTTGCTCCCAATTCCCCATAATTCTATACCGTATGACCATACAGGTTTTAAAATTGTTTTGTAAAGTCTGACCTTATTCTCCAAACTTAGCTGTGATTTTGGAACCATTAACCAATACATCTTCTTTGTTTTAACATCGTCTTCTTTTAGTTTCGTTTGAATATGTTCTTTCCAGGTGAGGCGGTAATCAATTCGGAATCCGAGGTATTTCACACATTTCGAAGTAGGAATTGCAATTCCATTTAGAGTAAGAGGTGGGCAACTCTCTTTTCTGAGGGTATATGTAACATGCGTAGATTTGTCAGGATTCACTTTTATGTTCCATTTGTTGAATCACAACTGAAGCTGATTAAGTTGTCTTTGGACTATATTGGAAGCTTCTGCAGGATTGGAGTTACTTGCCAAAATAGCTGTATCGTCAGCATACGTAGCAATGGTAACATCAGAGTTCACTGGCATGTAAGCAGTGTATATCGTATATAGAACGGGTCCCATTACGCTCCCTTGAGGTACACCAGATTGTATGTATCCAATCTCAGAATCATCACCATTGACAAACACGTAAAAACTTCGTTTATTAAGGTATGATTTAAACAATAAGTAAAATGGTGTGGGCAACAAGTTTTTTAGCTTGAAAAGTAATCCGACATGCCAGACTCGATCAAACGCCAACAATAGATAGATTTTATTCTCTAGTGATTCTCTTATTATTTTCACTACTCGGTGGCATTGTTCTGGTTTTCCATGTCTATGTCTGAAACCGAATAATATGAAGATTTTCAATAATCGGAGTCATACGCTTTTGAAATAATCTTTCAAACACCTTCGACATTATTGGAAGTAAACTTATCGGCCGATATGAACTAAGTAAGTTTTCTGGCTTGTTTGGTTTTTGTACCATTATGATTTTGGCATGCTTCCACTGAGAGGGAAAGTGGGACAATCTCATTATTGAATTACATAATGTTGTTAGAAAGACGATTCCCTTTTTTGGCAATGCTTTTAATAATTTACCATTTATTCTATCATAACCAGGAGACTTTTTGTTGTTCAATTTCCTTATTTCCGTTGCAACTTCATTGTAAGTAAATGGTTTTATTGGGAGATACATGTGACAGGGAATATCAAGAAAGTCGCAAATCATTTCTCTATCAGCCATGCTACATAATGAAAAAGGTGTAAACGTGTCTTCAAGATATGTTTTATATGAGTCGCCTACTTCACTATCCGATTTGCACCATGATCCACTTGCATTCTTTATAGGAATATTTCTTTTCTGAGGTCTTTTTAAATATTTAGTACAATTGTATAAATTGTATTCATTATTTTTCAAAGGACTTAGTTCTGAAAGATACTTCCCTGTAGCTTCATCCTTCATATCCTGCAGTCGTTTCTTTAAATATTGAGCTGCTCTGTTGAAATTCCTTTTATCTTCCGGGTGGCGAGATCTTTGCCATACTTTTCTCAACCGTCTTTAAGATTGAATGAGGTTTCTTATTTCCAATGAAATATGTAAGTTTGAAGAAACTCGTACTTCTTCTTCCTCTGGCGTAGATTGATAAGCAGCTTCGTGAATCAACATCACAAAGTTCTCAACAGCATCATCTATTTCATTACCAGATTTAACCTATATATTAAGATTAATTCTAGCATTAATCCAATCTTGGTAGCTTTCAATATTTGTTTTTGACGAGAAAAGTGGTTTAATTTTTGGTACTGTACATACACGTGCCTTATAATTTAACAATATAGGCGTATGGTCAGAGCTTAAATCATCACAATGGTGAATATCAAGAAAATGCTGTGGTATTCCTGAGCATATAAAAAAGTCCAGTAAATCTGGAATTTTGCAAGAATCTGTGGGCCAATAAGTAGGGTTTCCGGTGGAATGTGTCGTAAAGTCATTATTGATGATACACTTATATAGCTGCCTTCCTTTGGGATTACATAATCGAGATCCCCACCATGTGTGCTTTTCGTTGAAATCACCAATAACTATAACTTTATCATCGATTTTCTTAAAAAATTGTTCATATGTAACACAATCTAAGTTGTATCTAGGTTGATAGTATACCGAGTATATGGATGTGGAAATGTTATTTTCGAATCGTATCTTCACGCCAGCAGCCTGGAGATAGTTTTCTGAGATGTTATCAAGAACTTCATATTTGATACCCCTTCGTATAAGTATTGCAGAGCCGCCATGAGCTCTATCATCTGAATGGTTAGATAGGATTGCATCGTATCCATTTATACGTAAGAACGATTTGGAAGTTAGATGTGTTTCACATACCAAAAATATATCTATTTTATATTGTTTTAAAAATAAAGTTATTTCATTTAAATGATTTGTAATGCCATTTGCATTCCATTCCGCAATTATCAGATCTAATTGCATAATTTGGTCATCAACATAGACATCATATTAATGAGCGTATTTGTCAGCTCAATTTGTTTTTGGAGCATAGCTTAAATTTTTTGCATAATATCATTATCATTTCCTCTCACAACTTGAGAGTAAGATCCATTATTTTGCAAATAGTTTTCATATGTTTGCTGACGATTTTCAGTGTTATTTTTTAGAGTACTTGGTTGAATGTAAGTTCTAACTTCTCTTGTGTTTCTTTTATGGACTAGGTTTTGATAGAATTGACAGCCTTTGTAACTGGCAGTGTGATTTTGCAGGCAATGAACACATTTTGCTGGAGTGGTGGGTGATTTCTTACAATCCACCGTTGAGTGATCGAGACCACACTTGACGCACCTGAATGGTTTACGACAGTAAGATTTGGTATGTCCAAACTCCTGGCACCTGAAGCATTGGACAATGTCATCACATTTCTTTGCAAGTTCAATATTTACATTAGCATTTTCAAAGGCTTTAATTTTATAAATCTCTTTATTGTTTGGATTGGGATCTAGGTTGACAAAGAACATTGGTAAAGGCTGTTTAGTTACACGACTGATGATATTTCTGACATTACGTACTTGGTGACCGTGACTTAATAAGCACGCTTTTATATCAGTAATATTCGTGGTATGTTGAAGGTTTTTAACCACAACCCTAAATGCACGCTCAGGTTTCAATTGGAAAGTGTGATAGCTCTTTCCAGTTGATTCTAAATATTTTATTACCTTACGATAATTATCGACTGTTTTTATTGCCACTCTAACTTGGCCATCTCTTAACGATTTGTAATTGAAGTCAGTAGTAGATACAACTTTTGTTAGATCAGATACCATTTTGGTTATATCCCCAACATGAGGTATAAATATTGGTGGTGGTTTGGGTTGAGCATCACATTTATTGGTTTCTTCTGGTTTATCATCATCATTTACTAGGCTGCCGAATCTGTTGGACGTCTCTGGTTCACTATTATGATGAGTTCGTTTTGGCTTAAAAATGTTTGGCGATCCGCTATTTTTTCTTTTACTTGGCACCTGTTGCCAGTTAAAATCATCATCATCATCACCATTAGTGCTTTCGGCACTCAAATCAACATCTTTGCTGGCTGCATCGGTCATTGTTGTGTTGTTGTTGTTACAATCCAAAAATGTGCAATGCGAAAGTGCATCAATTGTGTACACAACCGATGCACTCACAATGCAATCGACGGTACAGAACCGTGTGTTGTTGTTGTTGTTTAGTCGTTTTCAAGACAAGAGATCAAAAACCAAATGGTTTTGTTTGAAGAAATTGTTTTTGTTATTTACAAAAATTAAAGAAACAAAAAAATATAACTTTGGTTTGCTGACACTCCGCACAATATGTGTTAAAGTCTTCACGGTTAGACAACGACTGCTAAAATATTTGCAAATAAAATTTAAAAACATTCCAAAGGTCAACTATAAAAATAATAATTATATTATTTTCTATATTTCATATTTTTATTTTACATTATATTTTAATTTTATATAATATAGTTTATAGTTTCAAACATCATTTTTGTATTTTAAAGGACACTTAATATTTCGTTAGTTTAAAACCGGTTTTGTTCGCCATGTCACATTATATATCCCCTTACACACCGAAATAAAAATCTAATAAAGTTGTCAAACGTTTGCCCTCTGCTTTGCTCCATGTCCCTAATGCCAGTAACGCAGCTCAATCTAACTGCAGCCTGAATACTAATTACGAACATTTTATCAGAACCATTTACCGATATTTGTTCTGTTCTAAACAACAATAATTTGTTTTCATAAAGGTCAAGTACGTGATGGATAATTTCATTGTAATTTGTTATTCTGAGAATGTACGAGTACTGTAAGAAAAGGTACAAAGATATTTTATAAAATATTTAGGATAGATATCTTTTGAATTTTAAAAATTTAATAAAAACGTGATCGCTGTAATTGGCCACATTCCAATTTTGAATATCATATTTTTTCATCGCAAACTTGTCTGACCCGCAATTTGAGTACCGTAATCACATGTTTCTTAGTGGAGCATCGCTGTTCATTCTTATGGCATGGCCTAACTAGAGCAATCCTCGCCATGCCAACATAAATGTTCACGATTGGGTCTAGGTCCTACATCATAAAAACAGTTTAACCTGCATGTTATACTTTAATAATGTGAGTAAGATTACGCTGAACAAGTAAAAACGAATCAGTCGGATTTGCCGACAGAGATATACCCTCAACCTGTTTGGATTGAAAAACTTGTCCTTTCCAAAAGAAAAAAAAAAACAAAGAAACTTATGTATTTAGGGAGGCGTAACCGACAAAAATATGGATAGGATTAAAGCTCAAAAATGGAATATCGATAGATATGGCTTTTACCATACTAACTTACGAAAAACATAATATCGCAGTAAACAGGGCCACTAAGAAAACCTTCGCTAAAAATGTCCAAATGATCCTCGAAGAGACCACACCAAATGTTGAACATTTGTGTGAGTGGTACCCCAGGGATTGGACAGATAGGATAGATACCAAATCGGTTGCTAGACGTAGCACAGCGCGAACCATTTTAACCATAATTTTCGAAATTTTGTGGGGAGGTACCGGAAGGAGTGGACCTATATCAGTTTGGACCAAATCGGCAGATCGTTTCGAGAGTTATTTGTGCTCCAACCACTACACACGGTGTCATAGGGGCTTTTTGCAACTTTCAGCCTATTTTCTCAGGAAGTATGGACTTGCCCCTGATGAAACTTGTACCGTCGTATGGGGGGCAGTGAATACAAGCTGCTACAATAAAAATCAAAGCGATTCGAGAGCGGGTCCTAAACTGAACTTTTCCTAAATTTTGTGTGGGAGGTACCCGAAAGAGTGGACCAATTGAGTCCATATTGGAACCTCATCTAAGTCTGGCAGAAATTTCACGATGTTCAAAGTATGGACCAAATCGGTTACTCCCTTAAAGGGAAAGCCAAATGTTGGACCGAATCGGTAGATCCGTTCGAGAGTTATCGTGCGCTCCAGCCAGACAGACAGACTGTTTGACATGGCTAAATCAACTAAAAATGGTCTGAAACACATTTCGTCCAAACATACTTGGGGTCTGAAACCATTATTTCGATTAGGCACATTTTGCCCGTATGAAACTGCATAAATGCTGAGGGTATAAAAATTGTATTGCCCGGACATATTTAAAATGCACGTCATACGTTCCAAAATTTCTTAATTTCATTTTTTCTTCTCATTCAAAGCAAAAAAAAAAAAAAATATAAACTAAACTCAAAATAATTTAATATTATTTCCCCTTAGCTTAAATTACTCGTAAAAATAACATTTCTCTCTCCTTCTTCATTTTCTTTAGAAGTGTTTGTGTTTTATCACTTCTTTTGTTAGCTACCTGGCTATTTGTAGCTGCTAAATTTCTTCAGAAGAAAAGAAAGTAAATCCTTTTCATAGAATCTAGGATATTATTCGCATGCAGACAATTATTGTTATTTAATGCATAGCTCGGACAGTCTAGTTGTGTTCAGTATTTTTTCTTTCTTTTAGCAAGTTCATCTTTAGTAGCTGTAGTGATGGCGGCTACAACAAAAGGTATGTCGACAGCAACCGGCAACAGCAGCTGAAAAATAATATTGTTACATTATTTCTATTCATTTTAATTTAAGGGGATTAAGTGCAAGACAAAGCAAAGCAAAAAAGGAAGAAAACAGCATACAAAAATAACAGAATCAGCAGCAATAGCAACATGTGACAAAAGCATATGGAATTAAGTAAACTTTAGAGCAAGAATTTTTGCTTGCTGAATGAACGTAGTAAAGAACAACAGAAAAACAAGTGAGGTAGGAAGTTAGTCAGACAGCTACGAAAGGGTATATGTATCAGGGTTGCCGTTTAAAGTTTTTCAAGGAAATAGGTTGATATTTTATAATACTCAAATTATAGTTAACAGATCGAGTAAAACCGGATAATAAAAGTATGCTAGTCACCAAATATTTGTGTTTCACTCGTAAGTACTCGTGGGTATGATGTTTTTGGTAGACCTATTTGGATAATCAGAAAAAAATAGGGAAATAAAATTTAATACAGCAACCTTACTGCGTTTGTAGTTTTAGATAGCTTTAGAAAGTAAACAAAATAAACAAACAATAACAATAACAATAAAGTGAAACATATTTCCCTGTGTACAGTTAAATGCAGGTTTATACTGCAGATAGTCGTTGTAGCCTGTATTACAACGAAATAGTTTTATTCACCATACTTTCCTATATTATAACCCGATTGCTCCAAAAACCGAACCCGTTTGGTGCTCTTCAAATATATTAAAAAATTGAGAATTTAATCGTGTAGACTGTGGTGATTGAATCTGTCAGTGGAATAATTAGGCCCACTGTTTCAGAAGCTCATTTCATAAACACGGTCCTTCAGTGGTTATTATGTTTAAGAAAGAAAATAGGGTCCTTTTGAAATCAATACCATGGATTTCAACGTACTGAATGGAAAATGCAGCATAGGGGGCAACTCTGCAGTCAGGAGCAACACGCATCGCCAAGAAAAAAATTCGGACCAGAGAAGAGAGGGGAAGCTTATTATGAGAAGAAAAATTAATATCTGTTAAAATATGAAGGTAAGAACGTCGACAGCCGACAATTTTACCCGCGAGTAAAATAACGGACTAAAAGTTATGGCGTATTCTACTGATGATAAATGGAATCTGGTACAGATAGCGTACTGAGGATCTGGAAGGAGGACTTTATCAAGCTTTTGGAATCGAAAGTATGCTGTGATGAAGATATCCCAGAATAACCAAACGATAGCATTGAATGTATAACACCTAGCCAAATATAGTCATGACAGAAATTAATCGGCTGGAGAAAAATAAGGCAGCAGGAGTTCACGGGCTGCCTACCGAACTGTTCAAGACCGGTAGCGACATACTGTTAAGAAGCATGTACGATTGCGCTCTGCTATGTCTCTCACACAAGAAAGGAGACTGGACATTTTGTGCCAACTACAGAGGCAAAAGTGGGTGACCTAGGGGATAAAAGCCCCGGACTTATCTTGGTCTCTATTTCTTCTCACGTGAACACTGACCTCCCAGTGGTGTCACCAGGGGAGTTGCCTTTAGCACTCGTTAAAAGTGGTGAGCTAACATGTGCCGCGCGTTCGACCATGAGAACGTTAACAACTTGGGTTTGGCGTTAGGCTAGTAACCCCCTTCAAAGAACATTGTACAAAGTACTATGAAAAAACAAAGAAAAACATGTAAAAAAGTATCAGTCGGCTTTGCCGACAGAGATATACCTTCAGCCTATGTGAATTGAAACTTTCATCTACGGACAGATCGAATGTATTTAGGATCTTTTCAGAATTTTGAGACCCTTTTTGAACATTTGAACTTTCAGACAAAAATGTGAATTAGTATTAAAGTTCAAAAGTGTTGCGGAGGACATACTTGAAGGAAAGAACCGCCATAGTCCATAATGAAAGTGGATCTTATTTTGGGAGTCTTATCTTTTCGATAGATATCGCACCCACTAATCATTACAGTGGGTCATCGTATAACATTTGGACCAGTAGGCCAGAAAGCATGAACTTGTCCACGGAAAACATAATATCGCTGTGAACAGGAACATAACGAATAGCATCGGTATACATTTCCAAAGTATCTTCGAACAGACCCTAAACTGCACTTAAACAAAAATTTTTAACATTTTCAGGGAAGGTACCTTAAGGAGAGGACCAATATGGTTCATTATATACGGTGCTATAGGTATTTTTTACAGCTTTTGGGCTGTTTTCTCAGGAAGTATTTACTTGCCCCTGGAAAAAACTTATACCATCGTAAAGGGGTTCGGTGAATGCAATTTGCTTCAACAAAAATTAAAGTGATCCGAGTATGGACGAAATCGATCACTCCCTTCAAGAGTTATGGTGCGCACAAATTTTCCGAACATTTTTGAACTTTTGTGGAGGAGGTACCTGAAGGAATGAACCGATATGGCTTATATTCGAACTTAAACAAAGTTTGGACAAAATATTAGGAAGGCCAAATATTGGAACGAATCGGCAGATCCGTTCACGGACGACACACGGTGTCGTAGGGTTTTGTTTTACAACTTTCAGCCTTTTTTGTCAGGAATTATGGGCTTGCCCCTTATGAGTCTTGTACCGTCGTATGGGGGCAGTGAATACAAATTGTTACAACAAATACGGAAGTTGGACATCGGAAAGCTGCAATCACAACAGATAACCACAGCATATTTCCACGCAACTGGCACAATTGCATAATCAAAGAACTCATCATCCCGATAATATAACAGCACTGTGGCAAATATTGCCTACTCCATGCAAACAGCCGCAAAATCAATACTTGGATGTCTGTGAACTCCACCAAGGAACCCATGGTAATGAGTGACGTGCTGCTACCGAAGAGGAAAATGCGGCATATGATGCTTCTCTACAATCTATAGCAATGCATAGCTCACGGGAAAAATATCGGGAAAAAGGAGAAGCGGATTTATTGTCCGCAGGAAAAAGAGATAAATGGAAAAAAGGAGTGCGCAAAAAGTCCAAATGAAGTCCTACAAATCTAGCAAAAAGTGAAACATGAATCTGATGGCTCTGGCATCACATACTCATGTACAGAGCAGCAAAGCAATTTGGTAACTGATACATATAGTGCGCTCAGGATATGGAAATTTAGTGAAGACGACGAAGATACCACATAATCCAATCGGATTACCAGCGGAGCTCTTCAAAGGTGAATGCATCATCAAGTTAGCACCATCTGGCAGGAAAATTAGAAGCCGAGCATTCTGTGTCCCGTCTATACGAAAGTTAAATAGTGTGACGAATGTTGTATGAACGGTTAAATCTGGCCTAACGGGTCGAATAACCGGCGAACCGGATCCGCCGCCCATGAAAATTATACATTTCCGTAATCAGAGCAACACACTCAACCTTTCGACAAAAATTCACAAAAATCGGAGAGTTTTCGTTGCAGTCGTTTCCGTTGGGCTTTCGATTGCACGTGTGGCTTTAATTGGCTAATTTTGCATAAAATAACTCTAACATGGAATAAATCTACTAAACACTCTCCGATTTTGTTTAAACATAGGTATGATTGCGTACTTCGAGGAAACATATATTTTTTGGAAGGACAACCCGGTTATTCCGGTTATTTTAGCCGGTTCACCTGAATATGTGCATATAAATGATGTGTTTTTAGAACCGCTAAACCTCAACAATGGATCCTTCTAGAAAAAACAAATATAAAGCTTAACTTGTAGAACATTTTGTATACCCTTTCATTTGTATACACTTTCATGCGGGCAAAATGTGCCTGATCGAAATAATGGTTTTAGACCCCAAGTATGTTTGGACGAAATCCATTTTAGACAATTTAGAGTTGATTTAGCCATGTCCGTCCGTGTGTCTGTCGGGCTGGCTGAAGTGCATAATTTGGCTTTCGTAATATTTTGTCCAATCTTAGTTTAAGTTCTAAGATGGGTTGTATCGGTCCGCTCCTTCCGGTACCTCCCCCACAAAAGTTCGAAAATATTCGGAAAATTTGTACGCACGATAACCCTTGAAGGGAGTAACCGATATGGTCCATATTTCGCACATTGTGAAATATCTACCAGGCTTAGACGAGGTTCCAATATGGACTTTATCGGTTCATTCCTTCGGGTACATCCCACACAAAATTTCGGAAAAGTTCAGTTTAGGAAAAATTGTGCGCACGATAACTCTTTTAGGGAGTGATCGATTTTGTCCATATTTTTCACATTCTAATATATCTACCAGATATAGACTAAGTTCGAATATGGATTATATTTGTCTACTCCTTCGGGTATCTCCCACACTAAATTTCGGATAAGTTTACTTTAAGACCTGCGCTCGAATCACTTTGATTTTTGTTGAAGCAACTTGCATTCGCCTCCTCAATTACGATGGTAAAAGTTTTTTAGGGGCAAATCCATAGTTCTTGAGAAAGGTATAAAATACCCCTATGGCACCATATAGTGGCTGGAGAGCACGATAACTCTCGTCTAAGTGCAGTTTAGGGATTGTTCGAAAATCTTTTGGAAATATATAGCGATGGTTTTCGTTGTGGTCCTGTTAACTGCGATACTATGTTTTCCGTGAACAAGTCCATGTTTCCAGAATACTAGTCCAAAAGTTGTACGATGACCCACTGAAATGACTAGTGGGTGCGAATTCTATCGAAAAGATATGACAAAATAAAATCCAATTCCATAATGGACTATGTCGGTCCATTCCCTTAAGTACCTCCTTCGCAATACTTTTGTAGGTTCATTCGCCAAAATTTTGAAAACCCCCTTCATACATACGTATTTTTGGGAATAAAATTAAATTCAAATTAAACAGGATGAGGTTATATCTCTGTCGGCAAAGCCGACTGATACTTGTTTACTTGTTCGACAACAGTATTTACTCTAGTGACTTTTTCATTGGTCCGGAAACAAAAAAAAACTTAAAATTTGACCTTTGATAACTGCTTTTGCATCAATGTGGACTCTTAGGACAATGTTTCTAATGGCAAACCCTAGGTCTCCACCAAAATCCAGCTTTGTGGGATTTTTGCTATTTCAATGTCTATTTTGACTAGACTAAACGTTTCTTGTTGTAAGAGGTCAGAATTTGTCGTTGAAACTTGTTCAGAGGCAATCGGTTTTAAATTAGTTCCTTTGAAATAAATCAAAACAGAAAAGAAAAGAGAAGGGCTAAAACTCAGAGATAACAAATTAATGAAAAAAACGAAAGAAGAATGAAAAAGAAATCTTTTTATACCCTCCACCATAGTATGGGGGGTATATTAAGTTTGTCATTCCGTTTGTAACACATCGAACTAATCATTTGCGACCCTATAAAGTATATATATTCTTGATCAGGATAAAATTCTAAGACGATCTAGCCATGTCCGTCTGTCCGTCTGTCTGTCCGTCTGTTGTAATCACTCTAGCGTCCGCAATAATTGAGATAGTTCGAAGATGGGCTATATCGGTCCACTTTTTAGTATAGCCCCCATATAACGGTACCTCCGGATTTGAGGTTTTTTGACGTTCTTCGCCACATTTGCAGACCGAATTAGCTATAATTTGACACTTAGGGTTCCTAGTGATCTACAAACTTATATCCCAAAGGATATGGGCATAGGTCCATGTTTTGGTATAGTCCTCATATAACGGTACCTCCCGATTTTGGGTATTTTGAGAATTTTAGCCACAATTTTTAACCGAACTATCTGCAATTTGACATTTGAGGTTCTCAGTGGTCATGAAATATCTCCACGAAACATCGTCAACACAGGTCCATGTTTTGGTATAGCCCCCATATATCGGTATCTCCCGATTTTCGGTATTTTGAGAATTTTAGCTACAATTTGAGGTTCTCAGTGGTCATAAAATATCTCCACCAAACATCGTCAACATAGGTCCATGTTTTGGTATAGCCCCCATATAACGGTACCTTCCGATTTTCGGTATTTTGAAAATTTTAGCCACAATTTGTAACCGAACTATCTGCAATTTGACATTTGAGGTTCTCAGTGGTCATTAAACATCTCCACCAAACATCGTCAACATAGGTTCATGTTTTGGTATAGGCCACATACATATATCGGAACCTCCCGATTTTCGGTATTTTGAGAATTTTACCTAAAATTTTTAACCGAACTAGCTGTAATTTGCCATTTGAGGTTCTCAGTGGTTATGAAATATCTCCACCAAACATCGTCAACATAGGTCCATGTTTTGGTATAGCCCCCATATAACGGTACCTCTCGATTTTCGGTATTTTGAGAATTTTAGCCACAATTTGTAACCCAACTGTCTGCAATTTTACATTTGAGGTTCTCAGTGGTCATTAAACATCTCCACCAAACATCGTCAACATAGGTCCATGTTTTGGTATGGCCCCCTTATAACCGTACCTGCCGATTTTCGGTATTTTGAGCATTTTAGTTAAAATTTTTAACCGAACTAGCTATAATTTGACATTTTAGGTTCTCAGTGGTCGTAAAACATCTCCACGAAACATCGTCAACATAGGTCCATGTTTTGGTATAGCCCCTATATATCGGTACCTCCCGATTTTCAGTATTTTGAGAATTTTAGCTACAATTTTTAACCGAACTAGCTGTAATTTGCCATTTGAGGTTCTCAATGGTCATGAAACATCTCCACCAAACATCGTCAACAAAGGTCCATGTTTTGGTATAGCCCCCATATAACAGTACCTCCCGATTTTCGGTATTTTGAGCATTTTAGTTAAAATTTTTAACCGAACTAGCTGCAATTTGACATTTGAGGTTCTCAGTGGTCGTAAAACATCTCCACGAAACATCGTCAACATAGGTCCATGTTTTGGTACAGCCCCTATATAACAGTACCTCCCGATTTTCGGTATTTTGAGAATTTTAGCTACAGTTTTTAACCGAAATAGCTGTAACGATCGGTATTTTGAGAATTTTAGCTACAGTTTTGTCTATTCAAAAATAATCGTCAATATAGGTCCATGTTTTGGTACCTCCCGATTTTCGGGAATTTTCAGTGGTCACGAAATTTCTTCACTAAAATTCGTCAACATGGGTCCATTTTTGAGGGTCTACATTGTTTTGATGAAACTACCCTCAATTTGACTCTTGAAGTTCCCTGCAGCTATAAAACTTTTCCGCCAAAAAATTTAAAGATAGGTCGACTCTTTGATATAGCCCCGTAGGTGGTACCTTTCACCTAGCTGAACACATTTTTTTAGATTAGATTGGATAACACTGTTCAACAAAATGGAGGTGAAAGTCTGGGACACGGAAAATTCCTCTTGGGGAAGAAAGGCCTTGGTGAGTATATTATGAACCCCGAAGGACAGATCCGCCGTGAGTCGAACTTCCGCGTTATGGCGTGATGAAATTTGTGTTAGAGACCCTGTGAGACCCTGTGTCAGGAATTTGCGTTATATCTTTGTTCACTGTTTCTTAAGTGCTCTACAAAAACAACAAACAAAGATATAATGTGAATTCATTATGGCTTACAGGGTCTCTTGCAAAAACTTCATCACGCCATAACACGGAAGTTCGGAAGTTCTGTCCTTCGGGGGTTTTAATATACACACACCAATGGCTTTCATCTCCAAAAGGAATTATCTCTGCCCCAACATTTGTGTTCACAGTGTAATTTAAGCAATAGTGGGAGGCAGTAGGCGTCCATCCATTGTCGAAAAGTTGTTCCACCTAAAATTGTGAAAGGACCCTAATTATTCCATTTTAATTAAGACTATTTTATGGTGGAGGGTATAAAAAGTTCGGCCCGGCCGAACATAACGACTTTTTACTTGTTTATTCTATTCTTTTTACCTTTTTCCTTAAAATTTAAACTTCTAAAGATCTTCCATATGCTTAGTCTGCGAATCCTCGCGATTCGCTTCCTGAACACATTTGCTTTATGTTGGGGATTCGCAGAAGATCTTTCTGAGCGCTCTTCCACGATTGAGTTGATCTTCCCCGAAACTCGTTAAGCGAAAAATTTTTTCCAAAAATGTTTGCAGGGTTTTGTGTTAAAACTCCACTTGTTTTCTAATACAAATACATTTAACGTGTGTTGTCACACATTCATATGCACTTGGACTGTGAGACACACACTTTCCAACTTTCCTGTACTCGTAGCTCCAAATAGCAAACTTCAACATTACATTCATACCCTTACACGTCTTAGTAGCATAAACCCTCCAAACATTTGGAAGTTAAATATATCTTCTCTCAGTAAATGCGTCTCTGTAAAGTGCCTGCATTCAGTTAAAAATGCGACTGTTGTCTTTTCACAAGAACAAATATGTTGTTATCGCTTTTTTATCCGTATGTGGTCACAACTGCGTGACTTACAGGATTATAAAAAGCGACACTTTATGTTGTACAAAAACAAATGCTTCAAGTCTGGATCATTGATACTACTCTCTGTTATAGAGAGTATTGTTTTCAAAACAATAGTGGCAGCATTACAAAAACAATTTGATTGACGTGATTTCATCATTTCTTGTGAAGTTCTGTTAGCTATCGGTACAAACTTTATACAACAATTTAAATGAAAATAAAGCTGTTTAGTTTATTTATTTATTTACAAATATGTTATAAATTAATTTATAAAATATAGATTTAAAGGCGCCGGGTGACTGAATGTTTAGTTTATTTATTGTTTATTTACAAATTTTATAATAAAGTAAATCAAACGTGTTATTATTCATTTGAACTCAATGTAAATGCGGTTATAAAAGGAGCATTGTATTATAAAAATTGTTTCTTTTTGATCAATTTTATAATAAAATTCACCTTTTATAACCGCAGTAACATTAAATTCAAATGAATAATAATAATACGTTTGAATAAACAATAAAAAAACTGAAAAGCCTTTTACAGATACTGTCGCTTCCGTCACTACTTAAAGTTTCGTAAGCGGTACCTACATGAGTACCTAATGCACACTCAAAATGCCCCGGTTCCGACACTCCAACTGAATCGCATAAGAAACATACAGCAGTGACGGAAGCGATAATAGAGTTTGAGCCGCATAAGTGGAACAGTTTCTTCAGTCATTTTTGTCTTTTCGGATACAAATGCGACTGTCGCAGTAGACACAACTATCGCCTTTCAGTGACTTTTGCGTCAAGCAGGCGATAGAAAATGTTTGGAGGGAATGAGTAAATGCATTGCTTCACACTGACATACATATATACATACATGCTAAGCAAATGCTTTTAAGGATTTTCATACATAAAGTGCAAAAGAAGTTAACATGAAAAACGAAATTAAAAACAGGAATAGCTAGAGATTAGCTTCGTTGTAGCACCAGAGATTGCTTAGCAAGGTTCGTCACTGCTGCGGGGTGTATGTTGGTGAGCGTATTTTGTAGCCAAAATACATAAACACGTAACATATTTAATCCACGTTAATAATTAGCTCTGGTAATCCTTACAACGTGTTGGGCACCATGAAACAAACAAGTAAAAAAGCGTTATATTCAGCCGGGCTGAACATTTTATACCCTCCAATATAAAATATTCTGAACTAAAATGAAATAATATTTTGTGATCACTGGTACCTATATAAGATAAAAATAGCATGAAAGATGTATTCAATCGGCCGGCAACCTTATATGGGACTATATCAAAGTGTGGACCTATGTTTTTGGTGGAGAAGTTTTGTGACCACTGGAAACCTCAAATGTCGAATTGCAGATACTTGGGACAAAAATTGTAGCTAAAATAAAAAAAACTGAAAATCGGGAAGCGCCGTTATATGGGAGCTCTACCAAAACATGGACCTTTATTGCAGTTTTTAAAATTACAGATAGTTCGGTCAAAAATACCGAAAATGGGGAGGCACCGTTATATGGGGGCTATACCAAAACAATTTATATAGGGGGGGGCTATACAAAACATGGACATATGTTGACAGTTTTTGGTTGAGATATTGTGTGACCACTGGGAAACTCAAATGTTGACTAACAAATATTCCGGTCGAAAAATGTAGCTGCAATCCTCAAAATACCGAAAATCGGGAGGTACCATTATATGGGGGCTGTTCCAAAACGTGGACCTATGTTTACAGTTTTTGGAGGAGGTATTCTGTGACTACTGGGAACCTCAAATTTTAAATTGTTGTTCAGTTAAAAATTGTAGCTAAAATCCTCAAACTACCGAAAATCTGGAGGTAACGCTATATGTGGGCTATACCAAAACATGGACCTATGTTGACAGTTTTTAGTGTATATATTTTGTGATTACTAGGAACCTAAACTGTCAAATTAAAGGTAGTTCTGTCAAAAATTGTAGTTAAAACCCACAAAATACCAAAAATCGGGTGGTACCGTTATATGGAGGCTATACCAAAACATGGACCCATGTTGACAGTTTTTGGTGGAGATATTTAGTGATTACTAGGACCCCAAACGTGAAATTACAGGTAGTTCGGTCAAAAAATGTAGCTAAAATCCCCAAAATACCGAAAATAGGGAGGTGTTATACCAACTTCGAAACTTGACCTGCCTATGGAATAAGGACACTCGGGTGCAAAAATGTAGCGCTCTAACTCAGTCAGTGCGAACGCTAGAGTGATTACAACGGACGGACATGGCTAGATCGTCTTTGAATTTTAGCATGATCAAGAATAAGTGTTGATTTTATTCGACCTTTTTCATTTATGTTAGAAATAAAGAATATATATACTTTATATGGTCGCAAATGAATAGTGTAACGTGACAATACTATCACGTACATACATGGTACAACAACATAATACCGGCTACCAGCGAATACACTGCAAACATACTGAACAGCCATTCAATAGGCAGCAGCCACTACATTACATCTATCTGCCTGTTGGATTATAACATGTAACGCAACGGAGTATTCGATTCCAGTGCAATTTCGCCGTAACCATTATGACGCGCACTGCGAATAATTCTCATTCACTCTGTACTCCAGGCCACTAAAGTATTCCAGAATTGCTTGAGAATGGCGACCTTACTACTGCAGGGGGTTAGCTACACGGGTTGGAACAAAGGACTGTTCTAAATCCGCCAACTTACACTTCGGTGCTAAAGCGTTGGGAATACTTTTTGAGGGCTACTCATTAAGTTGTGGTGGCTAATACATCACTGGGCCTTCGGGTCAGCAGTTCCACAGGGCTTTCGGGTCAGCTGTTCCACTGGGCTTTCTGGTCAGCAGTTCCACGGGCCCTTCGGGTCAACTGTTCCGTATTTAGAAACCAGCAGCGCATGGTAGAAATTAGACTAACTATACTAATACCCGAAGCCGTCGTGTCCCCGGGCATCAGCAACCGAACCCATCGTGTCCCCGAGCATCTGTAGCCGAACACCGAATTCATCGTCTTCCCGATCATCTATAGCCGAACACCGAATTCATCGTCTTCCCGATCATCTGTAGCCGAACACCGAATTCATCGTCTTCCCGATCATCTACAGCCGAACACCGAATACATCGTCATCTCGATCATCTACAGCTGAACACCGAATTCATCGTCTTCCCGATCATCTATAGCCGAACACCGAATTCATCGTCTTCCCGATCATCTGTAGCCGAACACCGAATTCATCGTCTTTCCGATCATCTGTAGCCGAACACCGAATTCATCGTCTTCCCGATCATCTACAGCCGAACATCGAATACATCGTCATCCCAATCATCTGTAGCCGAACACCGAATTCATCGTCTTCCCGATCATCTGTAGCCGAACACCGAATACATCGTCATCCCGATCATCTGTAGCCGAACACCGAATTCATCGTCTTCCCGATCATCTGTAGCCGAACACCGAATACATCGTCATCCCGATCATCTACAGCCGAACACCAAACACAAACAACACCGTTTCCCTCGTAGAAGAAGCCGGTAACTCAACACGAGCTCCTCAGCTGCCAAATCCCAGCGAGTCTGCATAATCCAACGCCAACTATTAATCTAAATATATACCCATTGAATGCATTCTTATCGCATTTGAAGACAAGTAGATTGTAAATTAGTATTTATTCAATAAATCCCCGATTTAGCCCCCAGGAAAGGGAGAATACTAGTCTTCTCATTTTGTAAGGTTTAGTGGGTCCTTATGAAGACCCTGGACGCGACTGAGCTTACCCCAGCTGACGACCAAACTCCGTTACAATAGTTCGATGCGTTACAAACAGAAAAACAAACTTAATATGCCCTCCATACTATGGTGGAGGGTATAAAATGAGCGAAATACAAAACTAAGTCACACTTTGGCTTCAAGCTTTCATCCAACCAAAAGTTGCACAGAAATACTTTAGAATTGTCGGTTGTTGTTTGGTTTAGAATTTTTGTATTTTAATTACACTGTGCAAAATTTTTAAGGTGATCTTGTGCAAACAATTCGAACTGCGGATTTTTTGAAACTACAGACCCAAACGACAAGAAACCCTAGTTGGGTTTTGTTGTGTTAGATCCAGCTCGCATTTTATGGCCCATCTAAACATGGTTAAATATTGAGTTTTTAAAGAAATTCGGGGCTATATCTCTAAAACAAATGCGAATCTTCTTCTGACCTCTGAAACAAATTTGTAGATAAGGATAAGAATAAAATATTTAGAGAAATAATGAACTCGAAAAACTAAACTTATTGCCTCAAATTTCAAAATATATGCAAAAATTCCACAATTTTTACACATTTCGCACCGTATCTCCAATACCGTTAATTTTTTCTGAATATTATTTTTTGCAAAAATATTCCCTGGAATGTAATACACAACTCTTCAGAACATGTCATTGTTGTAAAATGCCTCTATGCCGTTGTTTTCAGTACATTTTTCAACGACGATTAATTAAAAATGTCAATAATGTAGTGAAATCCGAAATGCGAGAATAAACTGTTGGTGTGAACTGTGTTTGAAATAGGCGTTGTAAAAGATATGATGCAAAATACCACTGAAACAACATGAAGTAAGCATTTTAGAGTTTCAGAATGTTGTAAAGAATTGTTGAGAACTTTATTTGGCAGATTTTTGCAAAAGGTTACTTGGTTCAACTCCCAATAGTTTAGCCGATACTGACCAGAATTTCAGCAATTATGTAAAATTTTATATATTTTATAGATTTTGATGCCCTAGATGGAGTTTTTCTTATGTGGTTTTTTCAAAAGATAAGTTCTACTAGTTTAGGACTACAATATTGCTAAAGACAGCAAGGCCAAATTCCTATTCGTTTCTGAGATAAAGGCCTGATAAATGCAAAAAAGTGTAGATTTAGCCTGGTTTAGATGAGGCCCTAAAATCCGAACTGGATCTGACAGAACAAAACCCTACTAGGGTTTCTGTAGTCTAAATATGTATTTTCAAAAAATGCGTACTAGAAGTTGTTTGCATTTTAAGTGTTGCATAGTGTTATTAAAAGATTTTGTGCAAACAAACATAAAAAATCCACAAAAGAACACTATCCGAAAACTCCAAAGGGAAAGAAAGGGAGAGATGGAAATACTTTTAAAATATTAAAACGAATTTTGTGGAAAACTGAAGTATTATACTTAATTTTCGTTAACAAAATTATTCAATTTAGCTTGAGGATGCAACTTCAATGCAAAAACATAATTCTCTCCATGCAACAGTATTGTAAAGAAACACCAATAACAGCTACAATGTTCATACATTCACTCCTTCATTTACTCATTGAAAATTTCATCAAAAACAAAAGGTAAATAAAGGGTCGAATCGGAAATTGTTTTAACTTTAGCTCACCTTCTTTCTATCCACACAATATTTTATTGTAGCGACTAATAAATGTAATCACTTTTCGATATTTGGAGCCGGAAATTTATATTAAGAACTTTATATTATGAAGCGTAAGCAAAGTGAACAAGTAGCCAGCCAAACACAATTAAAGCCGGAAACAATGCTAAGGCGACCAACCAACTTACTGGCATTTTGCAGAAGTCAAATAAGGTAAAATTGAGGCAAATGGAAAGTGGAAAACAAAAGAAGAGGTGAAGAAGATTTTCATAAATAATTTCGCATTCGTATGGCAGTGGCAATAAATTGCAGAATATTTAACGATATTTTAATTGCCAAGTAATTTATGGCATTGAAGTAAATCATGCGTGTAAGATTTTAGTTTGAGTTTACTAAATCTGTGTAGAGAATGAATTCTTATTTCCAATGTTAGAAATTCGATAATAAAGTCAGGATAGTGAAGGATAAATGAAGAGCCTAATTTTATTCAATTTGACAACTTTCCATTGTGTCATTTGGGGAAGTACCATTAATCCCCATTATGATGTACAAAAAGTTCTATATAACGAAGAAGACATCCTAAAATACACTAGCGGTCATCTGAATAGGTTTGATTTTTTTCTTTTTATATGTTAAGTTATCTTCTGATGTGTTCGTATTACAGATCCATACTATTTAGTTTTTGAGAGTCCTATCCTATGCCAACATTCCCAAGAAAAAACTTGACGGTGTTGCCATATTTTTGGAAAATATCCCAATTATAATAAAAAATTTACAAAAAAGTGTCAAATTTTTGCGATCATCAGAATAGGTTTGAATCAAATAAAATTGAAAAATTGTACTACCCATCCAAATATTGCGAAATTTTTTGGTTTAGTTTAGTAAAATGGAATATTCTGATAAATCCTACAACAAATTTGACCCGCTTTATTAGAAACGTGGGTTCAATTCTCAACATGGAAAAGTTACCGAGAACTTTCAGATAAAATTAGCAAATATTCAAACAAAAACGTTTTATAAACTTGCTTTAAATGACTTTTTGATATCGTAAGATCTCTTCTGAGCTTCGAAAATTGTCTGAAAGCAAATACCAAGTGTAGCCATATTATTAGGATCGATAAATTAGAAAGGTCATTGAAAATATTTGGTATTTTAGTTCAAGTTTAGTTTATGATTATGACATTCTGATTCAAGGCAAAATATGTATATATCTGCAAGATAAAATATTACATAAAAACGAAAAGTGCAAATCTGTGCATTATGTTTCGATGGAAATTGGTAAAAAAACTCTTCCCTTTTAATGAAATGGCCCAACTTGACCAAAACTCATGTAAGTAAAAAATGTTGTGTAGCGTTAGGTAAAGCTATTTTAAAGGTTTTTAGTTCATTTTGTATGCAATATTGCCACAAAGTATATAATTTAAATAGAGGGAGTTTACAATATTTTAGATATATAATTTGGATGTTTAGAATTGAAAATGAACCATATCAGACCACGTTCGATATAGTCCTAATACAAAAGTTTTTAACCAAATTCTCCAACACAATTGAAGCAATTACTAAAAAGCTTTTAAATGAATATTACCCAAATAGGTTTAGATTTTGGTGTATCCCAGAATTTTCAACCGCATTAGCTCTTATTTTGGCATTTTGGGTTCTAACTCCCACAGAGAAAGATTTTCTGTAATTCGAAGCTGCTAATTTTTAAAAATATCGTCTGTAATATGGATTTTGGAAATCCTTTTGTTGGGAAAACCTCCATACAGAAAGTGGGGAAAATACATCCACGTTCGAATACAGGGATTGCATTCGAGAAAATTTCGAATAGAGATATACAGTGTTTTAATATGGAGGGTTTAACAGTTCTGCCCGAACATAACGCCTTTTTTCATTAAAGTACATATCCAGATATCACACACTATCTTCACTTCCATTAAAAAATTTTTGTATTATTGTAAGAAAATAATATTATTTTATGTCATATAAACAGCAAAACTTTACCAAAATGATGAAATCCAACTAAAAATTCAGAAAATTACATTAAAAAAGAAAACATTTTTATCAGGACTCGGGCGATAAATACTACGACACATTGAAACTACGCTTTTAAAAAACTTCGGAAAACTTTTAGCTAAGTCCTGAAAAAATTGGTTAAGTCGAAAAAACTCCATCTTATACCTCAAGGTTGTTGTTCCCGTTTATTTCTATCTTTATTGCACGAATTGATGTTTATGGACTCGATGATATTAAAAACTTTCCAAGGACTAATCACTTCTGCCGGCACAGCGGTGTCAAACTTATGAAAATTCTTAAGTTTTATTTTCTGGAAAACAATAAAGTACTCGTATCAGTCGAGTTTGCCGACAGAGATATACCCTCAGCCTGTGTGAGTTGAGACTTTTATCTGTATACAGATTGAATACGGGCTATGTAACAAAAATCTTTTTCCTAACAATTGTGTATTCAGAGACTTTCAGAATTCGTTGTCTTTTTTTGATATATAAAGTTTCCGACGAACGTATTGAAACATTTAGGATATATAACTTCACAATTGTGGGAGATGCGGATTAACGCTTATGTTGTGCTCATAAATTTGACTTCGATAAGAGCGCAAACATTTGCACTTTTGTACAGAAGATACCTCAAAGAATAGACCGGAAGTGGACCTACATAATTTTGGAAGTCACTCATTTTACTAGTTATGCTGTTAAGCCGTCGTATTAGTTGGTCACCGAAAGATTTAGAGCTTTGGGATCATTCCTGATATAACCATGGACTTACTCTCGAAAAATAGAATCTCTGTAAAAAAGACCTTCCTTGCGGTCAAAATGTGCAATGGCTCCTCGAACAGCCATTAAACTACACTTATGTTGAACTTTTGAGAGGGATGTATCCGAAAATGTTGTCCCATATAGACCCTCTTGGTACTTGATATATGTACGACTGGAATTAATTTTAGGATGTTCAAAGTTTCGGTCAAATCGGATAACTGAAATTTTGTGTTGGAGGAACCTGAAAGAGTGAATCGTTAAAATTTAGATCTACGAAATATATATTATCGCTGTAAACAGGGACAATAGGAGTACCTTCGGAACAAATTTCCAAAGGATCTTTGAACAGATCCTTAAACAAAAATGTTGAACATTTGTGTGGGTGATACCCCAACCAGTGGACAGATAGGTCCTACTTTTAAACATAAACTAAGTTTCGACACAATATTTTGAGATATAAAGTTTGGACCAGCCACTACACTTGCTGGCCGTAGCGGTTTTTTTTACAGTTTTCGGGTCATTTTCTCAAGAAGTGACGACTTGCCACTCAAAAAATTTGTACCGTGGATTCGAGAGCAGGTCCTTGAATGCAACCTTTTGCAAGAAAAATCAGTACGATTCTGGAGTAGGAAATTTTGTGTGAGAGGTACCAGAGTGGATATATATAGTCCATAATACAACCTGATATATGTCTCATAGAAATAGTATAAGGGTGTGCTAAGTAGAATGGACCAAATCGGTTACTGCCTTCGAGAGTTATAGTGCACAACACTTTAGCGACAATCTTGAACTGTTGTCGGGGAGGTACACAAAGAAGTGGACCGATATGGTTCATTATAGCAGATTATTCAAGTCTGAACAAAATATTAGGACCGCAAAATTTTGGATCGAATTGGTTTATTTGTTGTAGAATTATCATGCGTGCATCCATTACACATGATGCCTTAACGGATTTTTACAGCTTTCGGACCATTTTCTCAGGATGTATGTACTTGCCCCTGAAACAACATGTACCTTCCTGATGGAGACAGCAAATACAAGTGGTTACAACAAACATCAAAGCAATTCGAGAGCAGGTCCTAAACTGAACTTTTCCGAAATTTTGTGTGGGAGGTACCCGAAGGAGTGAGACCACTCCATAGGACTAGTCTATATTGGAACCTCATCTATGTCTGGTAGAAATTTCACGATGTGTAATATATGGACCAGATCGCTTACTATCTTTAAGATTTTTCGTTCGCACAATTTTCCCGAACATTTTTGAACTTTTGTGGATGAGGTATCTGAAGGAGTGTACCGATATGGCCCATCTTCGAACTTGAACTAAATTTGGACAACATATTATGAAAGCCAAATTTTGGACCAAATTGGTTTATCCGTTCGAGAGTTATCGTGCGCACCAGCCAGACAGACGGACGAACATTGCTAAATCGACTCCAAATTGTCTGAAACGAATTTCGTCCAAACTTACTGGGGGTCTAAAACCATTATTTCGATGAGGCACATTTTGCCCGTATGAAAGTGTATATACCCTCGTTAGCATAAATGCTGAGGGTATAAAAACGCGCACTTCATTGGCGACACTGAACATTTTAAATTCGTTTCACATACCTTCCAATACAATTGCAAAAAAATATTTAAAACCCGTTATTTATTTTAGATATTATCATAGTTTTATAAACAACTTAACTATTGAGACAAAAAATCCAAACAGGGCCATTTGGAACTGCTTTTATTAAAACAGAAGAAAATATATGTCCTCATAACTACACGCGGTGGAATCCTATAAACAATACTTGACCCTACTTTGTGTAAATTTATATGTTTTTTTTTGTGATTTTTGGCCAGGTTTTTTTCGGAAAATAGGACACTGTGCTTTGGCCCATACAAATTCCTATGGAAATTTTGAGGCCCCATTGACACGTGTTAACATATTCCGATTGTGCTTAAACTTTGGCAATAATAAAATCTAACAAAAATCAACATTATACGAGGGCACCGCATAAAAAAATCCGACATCGATTTGTTGTTGACCTTGTTGAGCACATTGGTTAGTCTGTTGTAAGCTATGCGGCGTCAATGTGGTCCGCGGATATATATATATATATATATATATATATATATATATATATATATATATATATATATATATATATATGCACTCCGGTTCATCTGAATAGAACCAACCAATATTTGTCTACAAATACCGTTATATCAGACGAATGGAGAGGAATTGCAAATTATAATTTTGTGGACATGTAGAGTATATAGTAGCCGATATTTTCAATACCTAACATGTTTCACATATGCGACATAACGGTACTTTTTACTCGCTTTATTAACAAATGTCAAAATATTAGCATGTTTTAATGGTTCACCAGGATAGAACCACCCTAAGAATCTACACAAATCCTTTGTTAAATGTGGTAAACTTTAACAAAAAACTATTTATAATTATAAATAAATGCCGTTAGTGTTGATTGCCAACAAATATTGTGCAAAAATTTGTATTAGGGTCTTGAAATTTGATGAAAATCGAGGCTTAGAGCTCCAAAAAATATTTTTATGAAGAAATCGGTAGAAATAATATACAAAGTCAAAATTTATGATGGTGACATGAAGCGTTCGGCGGTGGAATTTTCTTTATTTTTTGGACCTGTAGATGTCCACAGCCGACGAAATTGGATGGAACCCATCGATTTGCATTCACTTTCCTGAGATAAGATATCAAATTTTGGATTGGAAAGGTAGAATTTTGAATTATCTTTACCATATTTCCTCTGTTTCGGACTCATAAACCTATCAAATGTGACTTTTTTGTAATTTTATTGTAGTATAGAAAATTTTGAACATAATTCAGTATAAAATTTTGACTTTGTAAATTATTTCTACCGATTTCTTCATAAAAATATTTTTTGGACCTCTAAGCCTCGATTTTCATCAAATTTCAAGACCCTAATACAATTTTTTGCACAATATTTGTTGGCAATCAACACTAACGGCATTTATTTATAATTATAAATAGTTTTTTGTTAAAGTTTACCACATCTAACAAAGGATTTGTGTAAATTCTTAGGGTGGTTCTATCCTGGCGAACCATTAAAACATGCTAATATTTTGACATTTTTAATAAAGCGAGTAAAAAGTACCGTTATGTCGCATATGTGAAACATGTTAGGTACTAAAAATATCGGCTACTATATACTCTACATGTCCACAAAATTATAATTTACAATTCCTCTCCTTTCGTCAGATATAACGGTATTTGTAGACAAATATTGGCTGGGTCTATTCAGATGAACCGGAGTGTATATATATATATATATATATATATATATATATATGTTTTTATTTTTTATTCAAACCTGTCTGAATGGCGCCCTGAGAACTACAAGAGTGTACATCCCCATGTCTTCAACACAATGACATGCTCTCAATGCAGTAATTGATCTGGTATTAACGTGAGAGTCGTCCTTATCACCAAGTGAAGGATAGGACCTAGACATGTCATTAGAAATATTCATGATCTAGAAAGTGAGGTCCAACGTAACATGGGAGAAACCCTAGATCAGCAACCCTAATAAACAGGTTTGAATAGCATTCATTACCCAGCAAAATTTGAAGGAAGGGATTCCGTGCGATGACGTGTTTTCATGGCATCTTTTGAATTGGTTCAAACGATTTGGAATGATTTACATTGACATTTTCCGCCAGGACAAATGAAATTGAAAAATAAGTAATCCATTTTATGGCACACTTTTCTAAGCATTCTTTAAATCTCTAATTGCAGTTATTACATTAGCAAAGAAGTATATTTTTTAAGTGAACATAAAATTAAAACAATTTTATTTATTTACTTAAGTGTTAAATACTGTATTATATTCCCAATTCTTCTGTTTTATGTAGGGTGTTGCTTCTTTTTTCGTTTGAAGATATAACTCAACTAAAAATAATTTTACGACCGTAATGAATTATATGCATTCCGCTGCTTGCCTGCCGTAATAACTCTGGGTAGAAAATAAAAAAACGAATAAAAAATATTCTGGCAATACAATAAATTCTCAAGTATAAGTTTGGCCATAAAATTAAACAGTCAAATAGAAATGGAATTTTGTTCGGGGCAATTTGCACGAAAATGCAAGGAGATACCCTATAACAGGTGGGAAGTTAAAACAAAACGGAATTTCAAGTTTTAATGATAAATGCCATTCAGCCAGAGAGGACTTTTAATCTCAAATATTTTATATCTTTGTGTTTTATATTTTTACTAGCAAAATACCCGCTACTTCGTATGCGGAAAATGCCTTTTTTCTTGAAAAACATTAGCCGCATAAATCTACCTTTTCAAATGAACTTAATATACGAGGGCGGTTCGGAAACTTCTTAGCCTATCAATGAAAGAGAATAGTCAGTTTTTCAAAAATATTTTTATTTTTCAATATAATCTCCTAAAACTTCAATACACTTAGTCCAACGTTTTTCTAGCAATTCTATCCCTTGATTAAAATAGTTTTCCTCAAGGTCTTCAAAATAGTGGTTTACAACTGTAATTGCATCTTCATTTGAGGTAAAACGCTTGCCAGCAAGGAATTTTTTTAGATTTGGGAACAAGTAAAAGTCACTGGGAGCTAAATCAGGAGAATAAGGTCGGTGGGTCAAGCAACTCGTACTTTAATTCGTTGATTTTAGCCATTGTCAAAACACTCTTGTGCGCTGGTGCGTTGTCTTGATGAAAAATTATTTTTTTGTGTTGTAAGCCAGGACGTTTTTCTCGAATTTGTACATTTAATTGATCCAAAAGGTTGCAATAGTACTCTGAATTTATTGTTTTACCCTTTTGCAGATAGTCAATCAATAAAATACCTTTGAAGTCCCAAAAAACCGTTGCCAAACCCTTAACAGCCTATTGAATTATTTTTGCCTTCTTTGGGGCATTTCCTCCAGCTTCAGTCCATTTAGTACTTTTCGTACCCATAAGTACGAGTTTTCAGAACTTCCTCAATTCCACACTCCAACAGTAACCTTAACTCGAAATTTCAGGATTCCAGCTGTATCCGTCCACCCAAACATGAATTGTACCAAACTTAGTACCAGTTCGTACTTTCCGTACGCATAAGTACGAATTTCCGAAACTACCTCAATCCTACACTCCATCAATAATATTAATTCCAAATTTCAGCACTCCAGCTCTATTCGTCCACCCAAATCCAAATTGCGTACCATTTAGTACTTTTCGTACCCCTAAGTACGAATTTCCAAAACTTGCTCAATCCTACACCTCAATAGTAATTTTAAATCAAAATTTCAGGATTCCAGCTCCATTCGTTCAACTAAATGTAAATTGTACCAAATTTAGTAACATTTAGTACTTTCCGTACCCATAAGTACGAATGTCCAAGACTAACTCAATCCTGCACTCCAAAAGTAATTAAAATTTCAGGATTCCAGCTCTACCCGTTCACCCAAATCCAATTTGTACCAAATTTAGTACCGTTTACTACTTTTCCTACCCATAAGTAAGAATTTCCAAAACTACCTCAATCCTTCACTCCAACAGTAATCTTAATTCCAAATTTCAGGTTTCCATGTCTATCTATGAATGAATGGATGACAAAGGAGATACTAGATCTGATGGAGGAACGTCGAAGACATAAAAATCGAAACTACGAATTATATTACGAATTAAATAGAGAAATACAATCCGCAATCAGAATTGCGAAAAATAATCTCATAAACAGGCAATGCCAGGAGATTGAAAGATTGCAACAATTAAATGACGATTTCAATCTTCACAAAAAGATCAAAGAAATGGCAGGTGTATACCGCAAATCAATACCTAAAATTCTATACAATAAGGAAAATGAACCTATTTTTGATATATCAGAAAAGATGATAATATGGAAGGAGTACATAAAGCTCCTTTTTGCCGACCAGAACCGATCAACATATGTGATGATGACGAATGAACCGCCAGAAGGAACATCTATAACCAAACAAGAAATTGAGTCAGCAGTAAAATCCTTAAAACTTAAAAAAGCATGTGGTCCTGATGAGATTCCATCGGAAATATTGAAGTTAATAGACGGAGATAACATTAATATCCTGAACAAGCTATTTAATTACATATATGAGACCGGGGAATACCCAAATGACTGGCTGAGATCAAAGTTTATAACTATACCAAAGAAAACACAGCCGAAACACTGCAGTGACTACAGACTTATCAGTCTAATGAGCCATGCATTGAAGATTTTCCTAAAAATAATTCATGGGCGAATATATGAGAAGTGTGAAAAAGTTATGGGTGCTTCCCAATTTGGTTTTAAGGAAGGCATGGGAACCCGCGAAGCTCTTTCTTCCCTACAAATCCTAGTTGAAAAATGCAAAGCTGTTCAAAAAGATGTATATATATGCTTTATTGATTACGAAAAGGCTTTCGATACAGTACAGCACGACAAGTTAATAGAGATTCTTACGTCCATTGGTATCGGGCAGAATGAAATTCGATGTATAAAAAGCTTGTATTGGCATCAGACTGCACATGTCGACGTAAACGGAGAATGCACGGAAGACATAGTAATATCAAAAGGTGTCAGACAAGGATGTATATTATCCCCCTTATTGTTCAATGTATACTCCGAAAGAATATTCCAAGAATCTATCAATGATGTCAAAAAAGGAATACTGGTAAATGGTACTTTTCTCAACAATATTAGATATGCCGACGACACAACCATACTAGCCGATAGCATTGCAGGGCTGCAATACCTACTTACTAGACTAACAACGCACAGTGAAAGATATGGTCTAAAGATAAATATTAAAAAGACTAAGTACATGGTTATTTCCAAAGAAAATATGAGTAATCAAACACAATTAAAAATTAAAGATATGGACGTGGAAAGAGTACATAGCTTTAAATACCTCGGCGTCACAATAAATGACAAGTGGAACATTTCAAATGAAATAAGAAGCAGAATCGAAATGGCGAGAGAAGCTTTTGTAAAATACAAGAAAATTTTTTTAAGTCATGATATTACTATAAAGTCAAAACTAAGATATCTGAAAACATATGTATGGTCTGTTTTGCTATATGGAGTCGAAATGTGGACCCTGAAGGCTGTTGACATGAAAAAACTTGAAGCTTTCGAGATGTGGACTTACAGGCGAATTCTAAAAATACCATGGACCAAGTTTGTAACGAACAATGAAGTACTGCGAAGAATACACCAAGAAAAAGAGCTTATACGTACAATAAAGAAACGAAAAACAGCATATCTTGGACACATCATGCGAAACAGCAAATACAAACTACTCCAAAACATCATCCGATGCAGAATAGAAGGCAGACAGTCCAGGGGAAGAAAAGAGAAGTCTTGGATTAACAATATTCAGGAATGGACCGGCATAAATGATGCCTCAACTCTACTCAGCAGGTGCAGAAATCGACAATCTTTTGCTGAAATAATAAACAACTTATAAATACATATAATCACTTAATATAATGTAATATATTTTATGTAATTGCACTGATCGCCATAAATTCGTAAAACGAATAGGCAAATAAAGAAGAAGATGTCTATCTAAATCCAAATTGTACCAAATTTGGTACCATTTAGTACTTTTCTTTCACATAAGTACGAATTTCCAAAACTACCCCCATATCTCAATCGTACACTTCTACAGTAATCTAAATTCCAAATTTCAGGTTTTCAGCTATATCCGTTCACCCAAATGCAAATTGTACCAAATTTAGTACCATTTAGTACTTCTCGTACACATAAGTACGAACTTCCAAAATCATTTCCTTATATCAACACCACTTCGCAACCTTGATTCCCATACCAAATATGAAGATTGTAGCTATATCCGTTCAAAATATGCAATTGGTACCAAATTTAGAACCTTTTCGTACACTTATTGGTCGAATTTCCAAAAACCCATTGGTATATCTCTCGAACTCTCCATGAGTGACCCTCGTTCCAAATTTCAGAATTCTAGCTCTTCCCGTTTGCCTAATACAAAGGGTATCACATTTAGTACCTTTTAGTACTTTTCGTACCCTTCTAGGTCGAATTTCCAAAAACCCAGCCTTATCTCACCCCTACACACCGACAGCAACCCACAGTCAAAATTTCAGCTTTCTAGCTTCAGCGGTTTCGTCTGGGCGATGATATGTCAGTCACTCACTCACTCACTCACTCACTGAGCTCTTTTATATATATAGATTTTATTTATCATTTTATAGATATACAAGTATGTTCATTTCACAATTGCTGGCCGTAGTGCAATCCTGCAAAACTCCTTGCCGTTATTAACTTTTAAAATTATAGTTTTAGTTTATTTGGCCAAAAAAATAAAAGTGCGAAAATGTGTTTTTTATTGCGTCAACAATTGTTTCCAGAATACACGATTTTATGTTTTAAAGTTTTGAAACTTCCATTTGAGATCAAGTGGCATTTGAAAAGGATAATGATGTCTACACATGGGACGCAATTGGAGGGGTTAGTAAGACACTAATAGTTTGTCCTTTGTAGTGCTGATTTTGTTTATTCAGTAGGAGTTAAATTTAGGCCGCGGTGTTACAATGGTTGCATAAAATAGGTATAAACTTTGAGTCGCCGCAAGGTTGCAATTTTTCCTTTTGTTATTGTTTAACATTGTTGTCAGATTCCTACCTTAAGCTGAAGGAAATTTTTTGCTTCTTGTCCTTCTTCCTTCTTTCTTGTGGAGAATATTCTATACTCCCATCTTATAGAAAGCATTCAGAAACAGATTTTTTGTTTCTTTTCAGTCAAAGTTTTCCATTGTTTCTTTTTGCCGACATCGAACCACATCCCATTTTCATGCGGAGAGCATTTAAATTATTACCCATGTCCCCACATACCCAATGGTTATATTATTCAAAGACGTTATGTATGGAATAGGTGTTAATGTCATATAAAGATTCATAGTTTTGAATAAATTGTGTAAAGATCTCATAAACTCCCCTATGAAACGTAGAAATAAATTGAACCATACATGGGCTCTGTGCTTATTAATGTGTGTTTGTGTGAGTGTATTTGTGTGTACAGCATATTGACTAAATTGCCTTTTAAATGGCAAATCCATATATTTATGAGGGGCTACACATACATTGCTGCTCCTGCTGCTGTTTATAAATCACTAAAGATTAGTTTTGTGGCTGAACATATGGCCCTGCTTATAAATATTAGTTATACAGAACCACCACTCATTCTAAATTGGAATTTATGAAAAATTATGACGGAAAAATAAAAAAAATTATGACAGATAGTTAGGGAGAAATGTGATTTAAATAGCTATTCGATTATAATAGTCGTTGGCAATCACATAACTTTGTTTGCAATATATGCGGGAGGAAATTTTCAACAATTTATTTCAATTTGATAATTAAATTTTCATAATTACCTTTTTGATCTAAACATCTAATTAGCTGAAAAACAAATACTGTATTTAAAACAACATTACCTTCCATTTCCATAGTATTTTTCCCATTTTTATATGAACGTCGGTGATAGAAGTCACCCATGCCCTGGCATTATTAGTTTAATTAGTCAGCACATTTTAGCTCTTAATGATTTTCATACAGTTCAGGGAACATCCGTGTTTTTAATGAGGAAAAATCTATAAATATGTTTTCCTAGTCTCATTTTGAACTTTACGTATGTTTGAGAGAAATATTACGATTGTAATATTTGGTTTTGTCGTTAGTTTACAAATACAATATCAATATCATAGGATATGATGAGACGGTCTCCTCGTGTCAGCACACAGTGTAACCTAAGAAATTAAGGGAACCGAAAAATTAACACGCCGCAAACGACGTTTGATGTCCCGTGGCTTTGGGCACGACATTTATTACATTCTTTATGGCCGACAGTTTTGTTATCCTTAAACAAAGAATCTTAGCACACTTTGCACTCATGCATTGAATAGAAATCTACCTGACTCCATGTACAGAAAACAGTTTTCTGCAAAACTGTACAGGATAGTATCGGCTATTTGACGTTTGAGGATAATCAACTATATGTGTGGACGCCAACCGTTTGTGGAATTCAGAAATAAGAAGATTAATGACACATAGGGGATTGATATTTATGGAACAATTTAACATCCAACTTTCTGAAATTCCGCATCCCCCGACGACATTGAGATCGTAATGTAGCGGATGATTGTACGATCTTGACATCGGGATCTCTCGTCGATGATAAATATGATGGGTTACTTAGTTACATATCAGTTCTTCCATTTGTGGAATAAGAAAATATCTGCCCCTAAATCCACTGCAACATTGTTCAGCATATTGACGACTAAAATAAGGCTGCCCTGAACGTATTCGTCGATGGTGTCCTGATTCTGACCACAAACTTCCCAAATTTATGGAATGTAATGTTCGATAGCATGTTTAAGACGTCGCCGCAATCCACAGCGACACGATTTGAAGTGGGGTGCTGGCAAATAAACCTTGTTAACCTCTTACTAAGTAATAGGCCGGTCTCTGGTAAGCTATGCGCACCCAGTGAGGTATGCATGTGTTACTGCTACTAAGTACTCGTAGATGAATATACAAACCTGCCAGACTGCTGCCCTAAGGATTGCAACAGGATGTCTCTTCATAATACCAGTGGAGAAGACGAAATATGCACTGACGTGGCCATGCACAATCTAGTTGGCCATGTACAATTACGTAAGGAAAGACCATCTTAATCTAGAAAGAATGAGAGAGAGATTTAAACCTCTAGCCTGAATAGCATTCACATCAATTCATATTAGACCCGAATTGATAGCACGATACCCAAAACACATGTGGATTGGGAACGCTTAAAACACTGCAGTTGTTTAGCTGCCTAGCTATTTATACCCTACATCACTATGTGGAAAGGGTATTATAAGTTTCACCTTTTAGTATACAAATCTACATATCTCGAGGAGATAATGCGATCAACCAATGTATATCCGTCCGTCCGTTTGTCCATTATAAATTGTAGTCAATTTCCACGCCGCAATTATCGACCGATCGTCACGAAATTTTGCATGGAAGTCGGGATCCCTGTTGCAAATTACAACAATTGGTCGACTAGATAACGAACCGAATGCCTAATGAATTGTGGTAAAGTCGAAGGAACATACTGACAATTAATTATTTTCAAAAAAACCAAATCCGGGTGCGTTCTCATATGATACAAATGCCAATTTTGGACGATGACAAATCTTCAACTTCCCCTTTGACAATTTTGATATAGCATTTAAAGTTTTCAAACGCGGACTCCGAAATGGCTGAAATTTGGTATTAAGTCTTCCATGAGGTTATAAAACAATCCATTTCAAATTTGTCGGTAGAGGTTCACGTCTTCATGTAACCCTCATTTTACGGTACCTACCGATTTTCGGTATTTTGAAGGTTTTGCCCTAAAGATCCCACCGAAGTGAACGGTGTCGGTATAGGTCCACAACTTCATATAGCCATTACACGACAGTACCTCCCGATATCCGGTATTTTGCTGGTTGTGGCCTCAATATCACTTCGAAATGGCTGAAATTTGGTACTAAGTCTTCGTTGGGAGTATAAAACCTTTCAGTTGAAATTTGTCGATATAGGTCCATGTCTTCATATAGCCCCCATACAACGGTACCTCCCGATTTCCGGTATTTTTATGGTTGAGACCTAAATATCCCTCCGAAATGCCTGAAATTTGCTAATAAGTCTTCATTGAGGGTATAAAACAATCCCTATGAAGTTTGTCGGTATAGGTCTACGTCTTCTTATAGCCCCCATACAACGGTACCTCCCAATTTCCGGTATTTTGATGGTTGTGGCCTCAATATCCCTCCGAAATGGCTGAAATTTGGTATTAAGTCTTTCTTGGGGATATAAAACCTTCCAGTTAAAATCTGTCAGTATAGGTCCACTTCTTCATATAGCCCCCATAGAACGGTACCCCCGATTTTCGGTATTTTGAAGGTTGTGGCCTCAATATCACTCCGAAATGGCTGAAATTTGGTATTAAGTCTTTCTTGAGGGTATAAAACAATCCAACTGAAATTTGTCGCTATAGGTCTACGTTTTCATATAGCCCCCATAGAACAGTACCCCTCGATTTTCGGTATTTTGAAGGTTGAGGCCTCAATATCACTCCGAAATGGCTGAAATTTGGTATTAAGTCTTCCTTGAGAGTATAAAACAATCCATTTGAAATTTGTCGGTATAGGTTCGCGTCTTCATATAGCCCACATAGAACGGTACCTCCCGATTTTCGGTATTTTGAAGGTTGTGGCCGTGGTTATACATTTGTCTATTTTATTGACTTGTCTGTAGAGAGATTTTAAACAGAAAAATTTTACACACAAACATTTTTGTACCTGATACTGATATATTTGATGCATAAGAAATTGCATTATTTGCATGAAATTCCGCTGTCTAATAAATACCATTGAAATTCTTTTATGCATTAAACATTATCATATAATATATAATAATATCCTTAAAGAATTCACCTTATGGTCGTCGTCGCACTCACACAAACTTAACCATATTGGCATATGTTTCCCAACAGGACATTTCTTGGCTAAAAGCCTTGTGAGTAAAAACCGACATGACTTGTGTTTAGGGAATTGGGAGGGGGGAAGGTCATAAAAATACTGGCATTTAAGGAACCCCTTTGAGTGTTATTATTTTGTTATAAAATGAATCTGTGTGTGTGTCCTTGTATTTAGGAATTACTTTATATATGTCTTTGTGTGAGTATGTGTGTGTGCGTAAGGCAATAAGATACGTCTTTAGAAAATAAGACCAAAGGGTCTCATAAACCTACATTTATATAGGTATTTCGGTTGCTTTCTTTTCTTAAGTTCTTTTTATGATCATTTCCGAGATAAAAATAATACCGAGTCCTTTTTTCCACTTTAATTGTATTTTCTTTTGTTCCTTAGAATAATTGTTTTCCAACTAAACCAAATGTAACGAGCTTGTGTTGGAAAACAACCCATATGGCTTAGAAATATTTTATTTGAAAAAGTAATAGAGAAAAGAACTGGTATTAAATGTTTTTTCATCTGAAATGTGAAAAGAAGTGTTTTTTAATAAATGCTAAATTAAATATGTATGTAAGGTTATGCACTACATAAATCGCGAATAAAACTCTGGTATTTACCTATTTATTTTTCCACAAACATCTCAGAAGAAGCAATGTAGTAAATTTCTCATATCGATGCGGGTGGGCCAGATTTGGTCTAAGCTTCGTAGATTGTAATACAATATTTAATCCAAACTTAGGTACCTCCCCCACAAATGTTCAGCATTTTTAAAGTGCAGTTTAATCGCTGTTCTAGAAAAGTTTTGGATTTTTATTCCAAAGATTACAAAATTACAATGTTGTAATTTTTTAGTAAGTTGGTCCATGCTTCCTGTGATAATGGCTCAAATGTTTCAAAAATTATGAAATTATTAATGAGCGATTTGTTCGGAGCTTTGCAAATCGTAGTATTTCTTCCAAATGTGCATCAAGCTCATTATAGGCCTACATCGGACAATTTCTTCGGGTACGTCCCTCATAGAATTTAAAATTTTTTCCTTAAATTGAGTTAAGGCCTGTTCAAAGATATTTTTGAAATGTTTACCAAAGGTAGTCCTTGTGGCCAAGTAAATACTTCCTTATATAAGGTCTAAAAGCCTTAAGAACTCCTGGGGTGGCAGACTTAAATGGCTGCAGGCCACGATAAATATCAAAAGAGTGGCTAACATTGGTCCATCCCTTACACATCGTACTAAGACGGTTAAGAGTCAATCAAGTCCGAAGATTTGTTATATCAGACATCTTCTTCGGGTACCTCTCCCATAAATGTTCAACATTTTCACTTAAATGCAGTTTAGGGTGTGTTCACGGATCGTTTTGAAATTTTCACCAATGACAGTTCTTGTGGTCCTGATTTTAACAATATATGTTTTTCTCTAAGGTAATTTGTGTGTTCCTTTTCCTGGTTATTCTTTCTCGATATCAAGGTCTAGGATGGGCTGTTATAACAAAACTACTTGGCGATAGTGAAAAAGGGCAGGGTGACTCCATGCCCTGCCCTCCATAATACCTTGCTCTATAGGAATTGAGGCGGTGGTACCAACATGAACCTAGTTGAGCCAAAACCTACTCTAGTTTGTCGTGGCATCTGAATGTACTCCAATGGCCGCACACAATTATTGTTTATGGAATCTGCGACGGCATCTGTGTGAATGCTATTCAATCCTGCCTGATAAGCTTGCTGTTCTTGGGGTTCTTTTTTGTAACATTGGGCCTCTCTCCCTAGATCATTAGGATTCCTTTTAGCATGGGGGAGAAGGTCCTATCCATCTAATGATAATTAGGATGACTCCCACGTTAACACCAAAGTAATTGCTGCAAAGAGAGCATGTGTTTGTTTTACCATACTAGAAGAATCATGGTCTCCTGGCGCAGATGGTTCACTCACGACATGAGGAGGCACCCTGTTGCAGTTTTTAGTGCGGAGTACTGACAGGCTTGAATACCAATCCATCGCATAGCACTTCTTAATGCGAACTAACTGACTAGCTTACCACAGACCGCAGCAAAACATTTCAGTATATTTTCAGATTTTCTTGAAAAAGTCGAATTCTTTAAAAATTGTATTTTTGTTTAATTTTTATAAAATTTCTTAGCAATTAGTATTTACATAATTCGAATTTTTTTCAGGCACGATATCCCTGGAGCCGTTGGTCAAAAAAAAAAAATCTGAAAATATACTGAAATGTTTTGGTGATGAGCAACATCACCACAGCAAAAAATAAAGGAAATCAAAAGCCACATTCAGAAAACCGCATATATTATGTATTACTTCTTTAATATTTAATCATTCGGTATGCTAAACATTATAAAAAAAATAACTAAACGTTTTAGTAGACAAAAATTTAACTGCAATGCGCATATTACCCTTACGCGAGTCCCTAATTTCTTCCTTCAAAATAAATTAGCCTGTTAATGAAAATAAATGAATTTAGCTCCCTCCACACCAACAAACATTTTTCTAATTAGGCCTCTTAAATGTTACTTCGACAAAGACAAATAAAATCCCAACAAAACAATGTTCCCCGAAAACAGCAAGGGATTTTATGGTGAAATTAGAAAACAATAAATGGAAAGCATATTCCAAATACAGAGTGCCAACTCATTTACGACCCAGAGGCCGAATGAAATTCCCTCTCAATGAATTAGATATTTGTCCTTTAATTAATTTGTCGTTCTCAAATAAAATGTGGCACATGTTCATGCATGAATTCCGGCATAAATAAAACATGAGAAACGAAAGGTTTTCCAAATAGGATGCCATCGCACACACACAAACACAGGCACAATGGATGACAAACTATTCATCCTGGGATATTGTTTGCACAACTCCTAGTGATGTTGCTGTTGTTGTTATTCATTATTATTTAACGGAAATTGAAATTTTATTACATTTTGTCAGAACGAATAACCCACCAACCCACCAACCAACCAGCCAACAAACCAGCCAACAAACTATAAAGAGAAAATTCGAATGGGAATCTGGAATGTGTGTCCCACTTAATTAAAAACAATCACAGAAAACTGTGAGAGTAATTAAAAGATTCACAGTTTGAGTGACGAGCGTTAAGTGCGAAAACCCAATGTGTGAAAACAGAAGAATATCAAGAGATTATTCATTTCGAATGGAAAAAAATGTGGCATTATTTTATGGAGTCAAATATGGAGCGGATATCAGTTAGATAAATTAGATGAATACTTAATTTAGAAGTTGTGGCTGTGTTATTCAAACGCACTATTGTCTATAGTTTTTAATCACAAATGACTTGGTGAATTTTGCAAATAAGACTGGATAAAATTTACAACTCGACCAAAAATTATGAAAATTTCAAATGTTGTGTAGCGTTACTTAAAGCTACCTGAAGGTGTAGTTTGTTGATTTTATATGAATTATTGATACATACTTACTTAGCTGGCCCATTACAGAATATTTGTTCCATAGACCGAACTAAAAAAAGATCACTAATTCTCTCTGTTTAGTGCTTCACTTTCTGGAATACCGTGCCTTGTCATCTCTCTATCCACTTATTTGCGCCATCTATTCTTTGGCCTGCCAATTCTGCGTGCACCGTCATGTGGCTCGAATTTATATGCCTTTTTAGCGCGTTCATCATCGCTCATTCTTATTATATGGCCTAGCCAGCGCAATCACTGCATCTCGATACGTTTAACTATATTGATGTCGTTGTATAGCAGACACAGCTCGTGGTTCATACGACGTCGATATTCACCGTCAACGCAGATCGGTCCGTAGATCTTTCGAAGACTTTTTTTCTCAAACACGCCAAACACTGCCTTATCTGCTTGCACAAGTACCCAGGCTTCGGAACCGTACATCAGCACGGGTAGTATCAGTGTTTTGTAAAGCGTTATTTTTGTTTGACGAGTTGTGGCTTTGTTTTTGAAGTGCTTACTTAAGACAAAGTAGCATCTGTTGACCAATACAATTCTTTTTTTTTTATTTCACAACTAATGTCGTTTGTTGTGTTTACGACAGTGCCGAGGTATACGAAGTCTTTTACTTCCTCAAAATTATAGGAACCAACATCAACAGTTGGTCCGACTTCAATGGACGCATTGCACGTCGACACCATCAACTTGATCTTCTCACTGTTTACCGCCAGACCCACTTTAGCAGATTATCCTTCGACCTTCATAAAGGGATCGGTTACTTCTTTTACTGATCGTCCCATGAAGTCTATAAGCATAAGCAAGTAACATGTGGCTATTGGTGTAGATTGTGCCACTTCTTTTGACGTTTGCCTCTCGTATAACCTTTTCTAGCAGGATGTTGAAAAGATCACACGAAAGGCTGTCTCCTTGTCTGAAACCTCTTTTGGTACCAAACTCTTCGGAGAGGTTCTTTCCTATTTTAACTGAGGACCTCGTGTCAGTTAAAGTCATTTTACAAAGCCGAATGAGCTTTGCGGGGATACCAAATTCAGACATTGCTTGGAATACCTTTGAACGTAGCGGGCTGTCGAAGGCTGCTTTATAATCGACAAAAAGGTGGTAGGTGTCGATCTGCATCTCTTGGGTCTTCTCCAGGATTTGTCGCAGGGTAAATATCTGGTCAATGGTGGACTTGCCAAGTCTAAAGCCGCATTGGTATGGTCCAATTATTTCGTTGACCATGGGCTATAGTCGTTCGCACAATATCCCTGACACGATCTTGTAGGCGATATGGAGAAGACTTATGCCCCTATAGTTGGAGCATAAAGACTTATCTCCTTTCTTATGGACGGGACACAGGCTGTTCAGGTTCCAATCGACGGGTACGTGTTCTTCCTGCCAGATGGAGCTAACTAGCTGATGCATACGCCTTATCAGCGTGTCGCCTCCGGTTTTAAACAACTCGGTTGGTACGCCATCAGCTCCTGCTGCCTTATTATTCTTCTGCCGGTTTATTGGTGTCTTTACCTCATCTTGGCCGGGTGGTATACATTCAATACCATCTTCTGGGATTGGATCTGTGGTATATTCGTCGACTTCGCTACTATTGGATACCAACAGTTTGGAAAAATGTTCCTTCCGTATCCTTAGCGCACTAACTGTATCAGTTACCAGATTACTTTGTTGGTCTCTACAGGAGGGTGTGCCAGATACAAAGCTATCAGTTTGATGTTTCACTCTTTGGTAGAATTTTCGGACTTCATTCTGTCTCCCGTAAATCTCGATTTGTTCACACCCCCGCTTTTCCATCCCTTTTTTTCTGCGGAAAAGACGTTTCTCCTCTCTCCTTTTCTCTCCTATATGCCGCATTTTTCTCTTCGGTAGCAGCACGACACTCCTGGTCATACCATGGATTCCTTGGTGGGGGTCTCTGGTATCCAAGTACTTATGTTGCGGCTGTTTGCATGGAGTGGGCAATGTTTTGCCATTGTCCTGATATGTTATCGGGACGAGGAGTGCTTTGATTAAGCAGTTGGGCCAGTTGAGTGGAATATGCTGTGGCTATCTGTTGTGATTGCAGCTTACCGATGTCCAACTTCCGTGTTGTGTCTCTTCCCACTATGTTTGCTACGTTTAATCTGGTACGTACCTTTGCTGCAACAAGGTAGTGGTCCGAGTCTATGTTTGCACCTCGGAATGATCGTACATCCAACACGCTTGATTCATGTCTTCCATCTATCACAATGTGATCAATTTGATTGTTTTTGATTTGGCGACAGCCAGGTGCCTTTATGAATATTTAGATGCTTAAATCTGGTACTGCTGACTACCATGTTTCGTGCAGCTGCAAAGTCTATCAGTCTCATACCATTATCAGATGTTTCACTGTGGAGACTGAATTTCCCGACTGTTGGGCCAAAGATAATCTCCTTTCCAATTTTGGCATTAAAATCGCCGAGAATAATTTTAATGTCATGGGCAGGGCAACGGTCATAAGTTTCTTCTAAGCGCTCGTAAAATATATCTTTGGTCTGTTCGTCCTTGTCTTCAGTGGGAGCATGAGCGCAAATAAAGCTGATGTTAAAGAATTTTGCTTCTAATCGAATTGCAAATATTGCACCTTGATAATTTTTGTTCACCATACGACATGCAGAATTGTCCTTTAAACTGATGTTTCTGAGAGGAATAATATACTCTCCTGAAGGTAATATGATATAGCCTTGAAAAGTTAACCGAAAAACTTTTATCCCATTGTAACGACCCAAAAGTCGTGATCTCGGATCTCTCGTTTTTGGTTACAGGAAATTGATTATGTTATAAAAAATTAAACTAAATTCAAAGGACTTGTGAATTAAATTATAAATTAACGGCCAAACGTCATGCACTAGTGCCAACTGGTATGACTACCACAGCAATGAACCCCCCTAGTGGGAACAGTGTTTTAAACTGAAGTTGGTCGCAGTTGGTTGGCACAGCCACTACCGCCACGCTATAAAAGGAGATGCCTTGCCGTCACTCGGGACAGTTGTTTGTTGACCGCTGGTGATAAGTACCAATCTCTTAACTCTGTAGTGTAGATACTGTAGTGAGTTAATTGGGGTACTGAGAGAAATTGACGTACCAATCTCTTAACTGTATGGCATTGGTGTCCAAAATAAATGAGAGAGAATTGTTGGGAGAGTAATGTCCCTTTGTTAAACAACGGCTAACATGGCTCTCATTTGGATTTGTTATTTTCTGTTGTTACAACAACGTGCAGTCGTGTACATCAACGCTCTATGGTATTGTGTGTGAGGTTTACTGAGAGTAATCAACGTACCGATCTCTTAATTCCGTGCGGCTGTGTGGGAGTTAATTGGGGGTACTGAGAGCAATCGACGTACCGATCCCTTAACTACCACTGACGAGTTATTGCCTAAACGTTATCATCTTAACGTATGTGTATAGTGCAATATTCCGCAGCCCTTTACTCACGAGCAAGCAAAGAGAGTTTTTCTCTCCACTTACTGATTGAAAAACGAGTGTTTGCACAAATTGTTGTTGTTGTGTGTCGATTGCTGGTATAGTGCCACAGCTACCGTTGCGAAGAACGTATAGAAATAGCTGCTGTCCAACAAACTGGCATCTACGCCTGTTTCATGTGTAACCGTTGTTTAACCACATAATTGCACCTCTCTGTGTATGCTGCCATGCGCATCTCCGAACTGCATCAATATTAAGTCATCCTTTGATTCGAGTCGTAATAATTAAACTTCTACTGGATATAATGAACTAAGTAATGTAGTTCGACAAAGTGTTGAATGTACTATAGTGTTAAGTGTTTTTAGAATTAAAAATTATAACGTTTACGAAAAAAACTTAAACTGGTGTTTTCTCTCTCTAACGCTCGCAACAAATACTACCCCAACTTCAAAGTGAAAACACGTCGTCACACTATATTTACTATTGAGCGAACTCATGACAATCATTTCTCCTCCTTATCCTTTCTGATGTGTTACAAATGTTATGATAAACGCAGTTTACATTTAAATCCTATGTATTTTGAATGACTAATACCACTGCTTCAACAACACGAACAAACAAATTCAAACAAGCCGAACACTTACAACAAGAATGACAGGCAGACAGCAACAGCATTATGTGTGTTGGTAGCTGTTGAACGCCACATTCCCAATATTTATTTTTTTATTTTCGAAAAAGCTCCTTTAACCGTTTCCAGCTGCATTTGCAAACAATGTCGAAGTTTGAACACCAAAGGGCGCAACATTTATTGACACTATTCACTTTTAATGGGCTAAGTCATAAAATATTCATTGATCTGCCTCAACAATTGAAAGAGAACATAAAGATGGGTAATTACAGTTACAGTTCTGACAAGTGGAGATACTAATATAAACGAACAAGTTAATCTCAAACATTAAAAACGTTTACAAAAGTTCTTTTGGGGTCAAATGTGTGGGCTTATTACCGAAAAAACTAACTAAAATGTTGAATGAAACTCAACATAAAATAATAACTATGAAATTTCCAAATCAAGCTTTTTGTGTTGGTTTTCTTTTCTATTGAACAAGACAAAGACCTTTCACCTAAATTGGACGCTTACTTTCTAGGGCTCAACTAACAGAGAGTTTAGTTTAAGCACTTTTGGATATTTTACACCCTGGTGATGTATCGGATGAAGGATGTAGGCTACGGTATTGTCCGGTTTTAACATGGAAAATTCCAGGATTAATCTCCATATTTTATCTCAAGTGAACTGACCTGGATTACTGTCTACTCGTTTCCTATGATAACAAAAACAACTACAAAGAAAAAGGAAAATCATATCCTTCATATTCATGTTTTGAAAAATCGTGATAATAGTAGAGCAAGGTCGACGATTGCCTTACACCCAAAATTGACAGAGATGCTGCTAGATATGAGTTTGACGGTGGTTTACCGTCTTTTATTCGGCGCATGTCCTGGCCATCATATAGCAGTTATCCTACATATATAGATTTTATTCTAACCAGAACATTTTTTGCATTAGCCATTCCATTAGTATAGATTACCAAACGCAGCGATCTAATACTTAAGATCTCCAATTTTGGATGCCATAATTTGTGATATCATCTTCAACGGGTCTTTCCATTAGAGATTTGACTTTCTCTTGTGGCATATACAGCCAATTGTTCCGTTCTCATATGCTTTTCTGGCGAAGGCATCCTTTTCCATCCTGTTGACATGGCCAGCCAGCGCAATCGTTGTAGCTCGATGGCGGTTTTAAGCCGTTCACACAATACGCCCAACAGCACTTTATATTTCATGGGTAGCTGACTTATGCCTTCGTAGTTGGCGCAAGAGAAGAGAGTGTACTATTCTTTAAGCAGAGTAGGCTTGTGCAATCGAGTTCGTACCATGACTGCAACAAGGATATTCGCTCCTCGCATTTATCGGACATCGGACTGGTATCGCATCTGTACATTAAAATCTCAAATAGTAATGTCGAATTGTGGAAATTTGCGCTTTATTTGAGAGATCCCTTCATGAAGAAGATTATTCTTATCGAGGCTAAGAGAAAAATTATTTGCCAGTTTTAAGTGCATTTACAAATAAAACACTGTAACATAATTTTTTTCAATTATTGTTTTATTTTTTTGAAAAAAGATTTTACTATTTCGAACAAAATTCTCGAACTGCCGAACAAACGTTGCTGTTGGCTCTGTCTGAGACAATACTTGTGTTGTTCAGAAAATCACTTCAAATTTTATATTCGTGGAGACCTATATTCGCCTTTTCCTAATTAACATTATTAATCATAGTACTCGACTATTTAGAAGTCAGATACCTTAGTTTCGATTGATGAAATCTATGTTCTATTATGCTATTATCGTGAATATTATAAACTTCTTCGCTTATTTTCAACTCTTTAATTAATATTGATCTCTTATCTCCTTCCATATTCTTTATGCTCTTGTTGGATAAACTTTAGTTAATGTACACAACCACTTAAAGTTTGTTATCGATTAAGAGGAGTACGAAAGTGACGACCTGACGGACCCATCGACCAAAACAAACACTTAGTCGTGGTTGTGAAGCACGTTTCAAATGGTGAACCCAAAAATGTAACGAAAGCCAGCAACAATGATAGAACAGCAGTCACCTGTCAATGGCATTACAGCGTTTACAATTTCACTTTGGCATCCTTTTGATGGCATTACTGGCTGACCATATCCTGTAGCTTTGTATTTCTTTTGCTAATCTTCTCCCTGGGGTCACATAATATAGTTCGTTCTTTTTTGAGTGTTCGTAACAAGGGGGGCGTATTGCTTTACGGTATTTGTTGGTTAACATGGCATCTAAGCTTTAAGTTGCCTCGTTACCCAGTTTGGAGTTATTTTTACGTTTTTTCTCTTCAAAGTTAGAGCATCATATCCAGGTTCCTGGTTTCCATTGTTGTATTGGATTTTTATTACAACATTCAATACGTTTTATGGGCCATTGAGCGATTTTTCTCTATTAAACCGGCGTTGTTTAAAAATGTATTTTTCCAATTCTCTTCTGGTTGTTACTGTTGTTTTTGAACTTGACCATAGACAACAATGATGGTTGTGACTGGTTGGTGACTTGTAACTGTAACCAGCATCAAATGCCAAGCAACATCGTTTCAAAATGGTAAACTAGTATGTGGACTGCTAATAACACTACTGAGTTGTTTTGGCAAGTGGTGGCATTGTTAGCTAGGTACTTCAGGTTACTTGAAAAATTAACAACGAAATGGAGCCAGAGGTCGTGGCAGGTTTATACTCTGTAAATACCAGGAGTTTTAAGGTGAATGATGTAATTTCAGATGTTGTTGGTGTTGTAGCTATCGATGGTTGTGGTCAAATGAAGTTTATATGACAAAAGTTGTGGTCAACTCTAAACTAAAGGAGTAGAATTGAGCTTTTGTATTGTGCAAGGAATAGTTTTGTTTCCAACACATGTAAGGAATTGTAATAACACAATGTAACAAAAATCGAAGGATAGATTTCTAAATATTAAGGCGTTAACTCTGTTAAAGAATATTTTAATAAGACCTGGATACATTTAAGGTCCAAAAAAGTTATCCATGTTGTTACGTTCAAGTTTGTGGCTACAAAGGGAATACACAATTTGTCAAGATCTAACCATGTCCGTCAGTATGTCTGGCTGAATAGTACGATATCCTGCAGAGAGTAAACAAGTTTCTCCAAACTTTGTACATTTTAACATTTCTTCTGAACATAGATCAAGTTCGACGATGGACGGGTAAACATCACTCAAAAAATTACAATGTTTTGGTTATGTGTAGATTAAGGGTTGTTCGTTCCGGATTTTGTGCAATTAGTGATCCTTGTGGTCCTGTTTACAATAATTTGATTTTTTTCGTGGCCGTACTTCCTGAGATAAAACTTAAATTACCATCTTATTTTTTTTCCTTATTAAAGCGAAGGTAATTTTTAGTGATATTTTAGATTAATCTCTTTCAAGTTGAGCTGTTATGACCTAAGAGGTACATTGAAAAAGTGAGAGTCTACCGATGTCCCACACATGCTAATGGTTGAATGTGTGGGACATCGGTAGACTCTCACTTTTTCAGTGTACCTCTACGTTTCACGGGTGGTTTAGTCCGATTATGAGGCATGTTAAGATGTTGTTTTTGTGGCAGACGAAGGCTAAACTTGGTAACTAGTATATATACGAAATTCATTTGATAAATGCATATGCGAAATTATGTTAGTTGATTAAAAATCCAAAATTTTCCTGTTGCTCAAACAAATAAATATACATACATTCACTGGTGTTGCAGCTGCGGTGTCGAAGAACCTTTCACTGCAGAGTCAGTTGGTTAGTTCACCGGAAGAGTTCCAACATTGGAGCCGGAATATATGAATTTGGACAACTGTCGATCACCCCGGGAATGGTAGGGGGTAGAAAAGAGTCACATTAGATATCTTCCTGACGTGAAGAAAGCACCGCAATTTACAATTATGGATGTAAATTAAACAGCTGAATAAGCCGGAAATTGAGTATCTCAAAAAATTTCTCAACCTATCCCCTAAATCATCATGCCTAAAGTCTGAAAAATGGTTAGGGTGGCTGATGCCGCCACTTTACCCAGGCAATCATGTTAGCAAAGGTGGATCGTACTGGCCCATTTCCCATTTGTTGCCCACAGCAAAGACTTTTGAGAATTTACTCCTCCCTAGCGTCAGAAATAGCTATCATATCCGCACTACTACAGCGTTGCAGGCCATCGCCACACATATTAGACGAGGACTCAACCAAAGCAACCCGTGCGGTAGAATAGTGTTGGGGGAGCTCAACTTAGTAAAATCCTTTGATCGAACAGATTAACGTTCGGCTAATTTTGAAATGTTGGATAAATAATTACATGTGGAAACGCGATTCGTGCGGGGAATTCAAGAACAACAAGTAAAAAAGTATCAGTCGAAATTGCCGTCAGAGAAATACCCACAGCCTATGTGAATTGAAATTTTCATCTAAGGACAGGTTGAATACCGGGTACAAAACCAAAATCATTTTCGCAAAAAATTATGTATTAAATAAGGTTTCAGAATTTTGTTGACCTTTTTAGACATTACATCTTGCCCACAAAAATATGGATTAGGATTAATGCTCAAAAGTGTTGCGGAGGAGGTACAGACAGTAAGGAAAAGATATACATAGTCCATTTTGGAAGTTGATCTTATTTTGGGAATCATTTCTTTTCGATATATATCGCTTTCACCTGCCATTTCAGTTGGACATCGTATGACTTACAGTGTTTGGCCCACTTTTAGTTTTTCGGGGGAGGTACCCGAAATTGTGGGCCTATGTTGTCCATCTTTGAACTCAAACTAAGTTTGGAAAAAATAATAAAAAGGCCACATTTTTGACCAAATCGGTTGATCATTTCGAGACTTTTAGTGCGCTCCAGCCACTACACATGGTTCTCAGAAAGTATGGACTTGCCGCTTAAAAAACTTGTACCGTAGTAGTGGTGGCAGCGAGTACAACTTATCACAACACAAATCAAAGTGATTCGGGAGCAGGTGATAACTTATCCGAAATTTTGTGAGGGAGGTACCCGAAGGAGTGGATCGATGGAGTCCATATTGAAACCTCAGCAATGTATGGTAGAAATTTTACTATGTTCAAAGATTGGACTAAATCGTTTACTCCCTATTTTCTCAGGAATTATGGCGACAACGAATACAAGTTCTTATAACAAAAACCAAAGCGATTCGAGTGCAGGTACTAAACTGAACTTTGGAATGAATCAGTGGAATGAATCAGGGAGTTTCTCAGGAGGTGATATCTCCAGAACTGTTCATCAAATACCTTTCCTGTATTCCACCCCTCCAGAGGGCACTGAGATCGTTACACATGAGGATGATTGCATGATTTTAACCTTGGACACCTTCCATAATGTCATTTGTGAAAGGCTGAACTAGTTGATCGATCTTACCTTAACATAATTCCGACAACTAATTACCTCAAGATTCTACGGTTCACATTCGACTGTAGGAACTAGGTCTTCAAGACCATTGTGGTGCAGATAAACAACTTTGTTAACCACATACATATAACGCCATAGGTCGGTCTGTCGAAAGCTATGCGGCGCCAGTACAGTATTCAAACCTGTTAGAACGTATACCCGAGATCTGCAATCGGGTGTCACCAGTGGATCGTCTGCATAAAGAGACGAATATTCTTCCAGAAGGTCAACACAATGGCTTGCTCTCGTTGCAGTACTGGCTTGTGTGTTACCATGAGAGTCATCCTAATCACCATATGATGGACAGGTTCCGCCCAGGCAGGTCAAGAGGGATCTTCGTGATCTAGAGAGGTCCTAGATCAGCAAACCTATCAAGCAGATTTAAGTAGCATTCACAGAGATGTATTCGCCAATGTCATAAACAACTATCGTGGAAATGCGGAGTACACACCCATCTATCGCAGCTGAGGAACGTAAGCTGCCACCAGAAACGAGAGTAGTTTGTGCTCAACTATGTTCAAGCTGGTACAGCCGTCTGAAGTCCTATAGGGCAAGGATTGGTGACACCTTGCAAAACACCTGCTCAGCGGCAGATTGTACTTTTTGAACTGTCTCGTCAAACCTACTCAACTAACTACAGTAGCGTTGGCGTTACAACCCATCGAAGGAGCAAAATTCTTAGACATGCAGATAAAACCAAAAGCAGGTTAAGCTAGAGCTGGCAAACCATCGATATTCCCAACATAAGATATTTTCGATATAATGTTTTAAAATATCGATTGCTATCGATATTATCGTTAAGTTGTCATCGCCATTAATTTGGAGACGAAAATGGCGGAAATGCCAATGATTTTCTTAATATTATGCAAAAGTAGTTCACAAAAATGTAAAGGAGAATAAACAACTTTTTTTATTTTATAACAAATCTGAAAAAATACATTTTATTTTACCGAAAAATGTGTACGTGTGACTACGGACTTACTTTCGTACACACACATAACCGAAAAGCAGCAAAATTTCTATTTATTTCAATGGATTTCAGGTTAGGGGTTTTTATTCCGATATATCGATAGGCAAAACTATCAATCGATATTGAATTTTTAAATAACAATCGATATTATCGATAGTGCCATCGATTTTTTGCCAGCTCTAGGTTAAGCAGGTTACAACAACAACTAATAAACATTATAACTTACAAATGGGATATCTGATTTGGCTGAGCCTTTGCAAATCCTAGAGATCTTGTTCACAAAGACATAATGTCTATGGTGGGCAGGTCCATAACTCTGTTAGTCCTACTATGGCCAACTAAGATAACTATCGGGCGGAATAACTGTCGAAATGAGTCCATGACATTGGTCCAAACTTTGCACATCGTAATGTATCTCCCAAACATAAATCAAGTCGGGAGTTTAACTCGAGGACCTCCCCCCATAACTTCAAAATTATCGTTTAAAGACCGCATGATGATAAAAAGGCTTTTCTTGTGGTCCTGTTTGCACTGATATTTTTCGAAGCAAGTCCACAATTCCTTACTTACTTTCCACGATAATGGCCCGAACGTTGCAGGTCCCACCCAAGTTGTGTACTTGCAGAATGTGTTGATCTGTTAGAGGAATGATAATGTCCGCTGATATGCTGGAAACTTCCAAAACTTTCTTTCTATCTACAAAAATACTATTATTATATTAGGGTTATGTTCATGGATTGTTATGTAAACACATTGGAAGGTCTGTGTACACTCGAGATGAAAGGGGATTATCCAGACCTTGCATGAATCTCTAACTGGAACGCTTTATTTAATATTTAACATTGATGCATTAATACTATTTTCTGTTACCTAGTGTATCATCAGTTCCCTATGGCATCACAAGTTCATATTAGGTATGTTGTTATCTACAGGACTCCCAGCAACCATACCTTGTGTGCCGTGTATGTTTTACATTGTAGAGGATTATTATTGAATATCTCACATTCGTGTGGGTATTACTTTCTCAATGTTGTGAAATACCCAATAAAATCTGCAACTGACAACGCTAGGGACTATGAGGCTAGCTCACGATATTTATTACATGACACTTATTGCTGGCCAATTGGATGTTGTTGCCGCGACGCATTGACAATATTATGAAGCAGAAAATAAACTATGAACTCGCTTTACTTTGTTGAAATCGTTTACAAATGCAGTAAACAAAAGTTGCTTTTAAGTTTAAAAATCTCATTATGCTCACATGTCTCTGTGTCAGTCGGCCTCTTTATGTGTCGTGTTTTAAAACAAAACTTGAAAGAGGAATAGAAATGTCATCGTCTGACAAAGAGCAGTGAGTCTTGTCAGTCATTCAACCAAGCGTGATGATAATGTAGGACTTTTGTGCGTTTTGTCGTTGCTTAAGTTCTTTCCGACGTGAAAAAGTGAAAGAAGTGTAAATGTTGCATGCAACACCGCTTGCCATCCACATAAATATACATATACATTTTCTACATGTGGCATAGATGTTCATCAGTTTTTGCTATAAAAAAGACGTACCTACGTAGTTAAAAATGAATGAAATAAAAATAAACATGTAAATAAGGTTATTAGAAGTCGGCAAGTCCGCCTACGATATACCCTGTAACTAAAGTGATCAGTAAAGAAAGAAGATATTTGTAATTCCGTTAGCGCTGTTTGTCTAACAAAATGGTAAGTAAACCTACTTTGGAACAAGTAAAAAGTATCAGTCGGCTTTGCCGACAGAACCATACCCTCAGCTTATGTGAATTGAAGCGTTCATCTGCGGACAGATCGAATGTATTTAGGGTATTTTCAGAATTGTGTGACCCTTTTTGGACATTTGAACTTGGCGACAAAAATATGGATTATGATTAAAGTCCAAAAGTGTTCCGGAGGAGGTACTTAAAGGAATGGACCGACATAGTCCATTATGGAAGTGGATCTTATTTTGGGAGTCATATTTTTTCGATAGTGGGTCATCGTATAACTTTTGGACCAGTATGGACTCGTCGCTGTAAACAGGACAACAACGAAAAACATTTCCAAAACATCTTTGAACAGACCCTTAACTGTACTTAGACACCAATGGGGAAGTACTAGAAGTTGTGGATCGGTGTTGCCCTTCTTCGAACTGAAACTAAGTTTGGACAATATATGACGAAGACCAAATTTTGGACCAAATCGGTTGACCCGTTCGAGAGTTATCGTGCTCTCCAGCCATAGGAGTTTTCACAATTTGCGGGCTGTTTTCTCAAGAAGTATGGACTTGCCCCTGAAAAAAACTTTTACCCTCGTAACTAAGGCAGCGAATTCAAGTTTCTTCAACAAAAATCAAACTGATTCGAGAGCAGGTATTAAAGTGAACTTATCCGAAATTTTGTGTGGGAGGAACCCGAATGAGTGGACAAATATAGTCCATATTCGAACCTGATCTATGTCTGGTAAATATATAAAGATGTGTGAAGTATATACCAAATCCGTCACTCCTTTCAAGAGTTATCGAGTTTTCCGAACATGTAAGGGCTTTTGTGGGGGAGGTACCTGAAGGAGTACACCGATATGGCTTATCTTCGAACTTAAACAATGTTTGGACACACTATTACGGCCAAAATTTGGACCGAATCGGCGGATCCATTTGAGAATTATATTGAGCTCCATCCACTACACACGCTGTAATAGGGTTTTTTGAAACTTTCAGGCTATTTTCTCAGGAAGTATAGGCTTGCCCCTGATGAAGCTTGCACCGTCGTATGGGGTGCAGTAAAAACAAGTCTATGCAAGAAAAATCAAAGCAATTCGAGAGCAGGTCCTAAACTGTACTTGTCCCAAATTTTGTGTGGGAGGTACCCGAAGGAGTGGACAGATTGGGTCCATATTGAAACGTTATATCTGTCTGGTAGAAATTTCACGTTATGTAAAGTAATCTGTTACTCCCTTCAAGAGTTATCGTGCGCACAAAATTTCCGAACTTTTTTTAACTTTTGTGGGAGACCGGTACCTCTGGACCGATATAACCCATCTTCAAACTTAAACTAAGTTTGGACAAAATATTACGAAATCCATATGTTGGACCGAATCGGTTGATCCGTTCGAGAGTTATCGTGCGGACGGACGGACAACTCCAAATTGTCTGAAACGGATTTCGCCAAAAAATACTTGGGGTCTAAAACCATTATTTTGATGAGGCACATTTTGCCCTTATGAAAGTGTATATAGCCTCGTAAGCAGGGTAAAATGAAAGAAGTAAAAAAAACACCAGTCGAATTTAAATTGCCCGCATATAAAGATATACGGAAAATAAATTTATGACGTTGTAATTGAGGCCTCAAAGACTACCTGCTGTAATAACTTGAACTTGCCTACACTATTGTACTGAAAATATGTAAGGAGTGGTCCTAAATTCGATGACATTTTTGGGCCCACATCTCGGAAAGAATTAATTTCCTCTAGAAAACAATATATTGGTCTTCAAGAAGAACGATATTGAAAGACGTTTGTTGAATCCGTTCGTTATTGAAACATAATCTTTACGAATAAATTTTGTTTCGTAAAATTGTTCTTAAGAGTGTAGCGCATTTCAAAACCCAACTCAGCTGTAATTGTTTTGTGACTTGATGTTATTTGTACTTCCTGCAATGGAGAAAAAACATTCCGTGTCCTTGTTATTGCTATCATATATCTAAGAATATGTACATGTGTTTGTGTGTATACTAATACTACAAGTCTATTATGTTTTTGACGTAAATCATCTGAGCTCACTACAAGGCACACTACTCATATGTCACATGTTTCATTTGGTCTATTGTTTCCGCATCACAAACATATCAAATGGGTTTCCTCTCTCCCGGCTTCCTTTTTACTCAGTCTTCTGCATCGTAAAATTTGTCAATGTGAATATATCTTCAGTGTTTTATGGCGGGTACAACATCGCAGTGTTTGTACACCATATGATGACAAGTTCCAGTCATTTACCTCTCAAGCCAAAGACGAGGGTGATAAATCCTCTATTTGCCTTGTAAATATACCCGTCTTGGTCGATTTGTTTGTTTGTCTGCTGTGAATAAACCCACCTTGCCCTAGTTAAATTGCGAGTGCCTGACTGAATGACTGACTGTTGTCATTTAAATTCAGGTTCATTGTTAAGAAGAGAAAGTTTGCAAAAGGCTTTTGTTTTTCGTTCCTCGTTTGAGTGACAGATTCCAATAAATACGTGTTGATAAGCTAGCGCGGTATTGTGAGAGGAAATTCCACAGTGAAATAGTTTAATGGAGGGTAATTTAAATAAATACGCTATTTGATTTGTTGTTACTATGAACATTTAAGGAATTAAAGATGTTCGAAAATTACCCAGAGAGATGGTGGATGTACATATGTAATGATTTTTAGTGGAATTAAAATTAAGAAAGACAAGTAATTGGTGACAAGTCAATTATGGACACTGACATTTACCTGGTGTCATCTAAATTATGAACACTGAGCTCCAAATTGTTTTGCTTTTATTATATCACTAACGCTCTATAAAGGCAAGGGCATTATAAGTACCACACATTGGTCTCTTGCTTTTCTGACTATTCAGGTTAGTTTTGGACACTGACTTATCTGTGGTGTCATCTCAATTATGGACAATGACCTCCACGTTCCTGTTACTATATTTAACACTCTATAAACGTAATGAAATTATATGTGCTATATTTTATTCCATTACCATCCCTTTCCCATCCTACTCTTCTTCCTGTAAGGCGGTAACATTTGCATGTTATACGTGTAAAGAGAGTGCACGTAGCTACATAAATGTTAAAATTCATTAGAACAGATCTCTACGTTTATACAATAAAAACCAGTAAGGAAATGAACATAGGCGGGCGGGAACTCGTGAACTCAGCCGAAAATATATATAAATATATATCCAGATCTGAACCGATGTCGATGTAATTTGGCACATTTATTGTTAGACCGAATTCAATCACACATTCCAATTTTCATCAAAATCGGAAGTATATAGCGTATTTGGCACAGCAAATCAAATCAAATCGGCCGAAAATATATATAGGAGCTATATCCAAATCTGAACCGATTTCGAAGTACTTTGGAAAATTTGTTTTTAGAACGAATTCAGTCACATATTCCAAATTTCATCAAAATCGGACGTATATAGCAGCAAATACGTGAAATCGGGCCAAAAAATATATGGGAACTATATCCAAATCTGAACCGATTTCGATGTAATTTGACATATTTATTTTTAGACCGAATTTAGTTACACATTCCAAATCGGACGTATATAGCGTGTTTGGTGCAGCAAATACGTCAAATCGGCCGAAAATATATGTGAGCTATATCCAAATCTGAACCGATTTTCACCAAAAGCAATAGTGTTTTTCCTATGGCAAAAAATTATATTACCCAATTTCCTGATGAATCGACCTGTACTTTGCGAACAAAAAATACGGACGGACGGACATGCATAAATCGACTAAGAAAGTGATTAGGAACTATGGGTCTATTTTTTGTCCTTTTATATGTTACATACAAATGCACTAAGACATAATACCCTTTACCACAGTGTGGTGTAGGGTATAAAAACTGTTTCAGGAGGAAACAACCTATCTAACATTTGCCTGTAAACTGTTACGTATTCTTGACATTTAACTAAGATAATATTATTCACCATACGCCACATGACGTACATAATTACTTGGCAGCGGAATTGTATGCAACCCCTTTTTTTGGTCCGATTCATGTCAAATTTTGGGATTGGGCCTATTTTTGGCTTCTGATTAAATTGCAATCGAAACATATGACATATGCAAAATTATGCAAAATGCATACATTCTTGCATATGCAAAATTTATGCATTTTACATATTTTCTTATGCAAAAAATATTTCAATAATAGGTACAAAATTTTTCTGTTTAAAATTCTTTTCAGACAAGTCAATAAAATAGAGAAATGTATACCCATGGGGGCTACATGAAGGCATGAACCTAAACCGACAAATTTTAGGCGGAATGTTGTTTACCCCCAAGGAAGACTTAATACAAAATGTCAGCCAATTTGGCAGGATATTGAGGCCAAAATAGCGGAAATCGGGAGGTACCGTACTATGGGGGCTATATGAAGACGTGGACCTATATCGACAAATTTCAGGTGAAAAGTTGTATACCCTCAAGGAAGACTTAATATCAAATTTCACCCATTTCGGAGGGATATTGAGACCACAACCTTCTAAATACCAGAAATCCGGAGGTACCGTTCTATGGGGACTATATGAAGACGAAGACCCATACCGAAAAATTTCAGGTGGAAAGTTGTATACCTCCAAGGAAGACTTAGTACCAAATTTCAGCCATTTCGGAGGGATATTGACGCCACAACCTTCAAAATACCAGAAATCCGGAGGTACCTGTACCGACAAATTTCATATGGAAAGTTTACTACCTCAATTGAAGCCCAAATACCAGATTTCAGCCATTCCGGTGGATTACTGTGGCCACAACCTTCAAAATACAGAAAATCGGGAGGTACCGTTCTATGGGGGCTATATGAAGGCATGGACCTATACCGAGAATTACAGGTGGTACGTTTTATACCACAAAGACTAAATACCAAATTTCAGTCATTTCAGTGGGATATTGGGGCTACATCTTTCAAAATACAGAAAATCGAGAGGTACCGTTCTATGGGGGTTATATGAAGACGTGGACCTATACTGACAGGTGGAAAGTTTTATAGTCCCAACGAATTCTTTATACAAAATGTCAGCCATTTAAGTGTGATGTGGAGGCCACAACCTTCACAATATCGGAAATCGGGAAGTACCGCTCTATGGGGGCTGTATGAAGACGTGGCCCCTTGCAGACAAATTTCAGGTGTAAAGTATCATACCCCTAACGAAGACTTAATACCACACTTCAGCCATTTCGGTGGGATTTTTAGACCAAAAATCCTTGTACATATTTTTGCCTATGGGTTTACATATGCTCATTTTATGCAAATATGTACAAATACGATTATGTCAAAATATGCACCATATGCAAAATATGCAAACAAATTTGGTTTTATTTTGTGATAAAACGAGTTTTTGTCTAATCATATATCCATTTGCATAGGATTTCGCTGTCTAATAATTACCCTTTGAGAGTTTTACAAACATTTTCTTTTACAATTTTTTTGGTTTACAATTGTTGTTAAACTTTTTCATTCGATCGCTGCAACATTACGATATTTTAGCTCTTTTTATACCCTCAGCATTTATGCTAACGAGGGAATATACACTTTCATACGGGCAAAATGTGCCTCAACGAAATAATGGTTTTAGACCCCAAGTATGTTTGGACGAAATGTGTTTCAGACAATTTTGAGTCGATTTAGCCATGTCTGTCTGTCAGTCTGTCCGTCTGTCTGGCTGGTGCGCACGATAACTCTCGAACGGATCAACCGTTTCGGTCCAAAATTTGGCTTTCGTAATATTTTGTCCAAACTTAGTCTAAATTCGAAGATGGGCTATATCGGTCCACTCCTTCCGGTACCTCCCCCACAAAAGTTCGGAAAATTTGTGCGCACGATAGCTCTTAAAGGAAGTAACCGATTTGGTCCATACTTTGCACATCGTGAAGTTTCTAGTAGACTTAAATGAGGTTCCAATATGGACTCAATCGGTCCACTCCTTCGGATACCTCCCACCTAAAATTTCGGATAAGTTCAGTTTAGGACCTGCTCTCGAATCGCTTTGATTTTTGTTGTAGCAACTTGTATTCACTGCCCCCCATACAACGCTATAAGTTTCATCAGGGACAAGTCCATACTTCCTGAGAAAATAGCATGAAAGGTACAAAAAACCCCTATGACATCGTGTGTAGTGGTTGTAGCACAAGTTAACTCTCGAACGCATCTGCAGATTCGGTCCAAAATGTGGCCTTCGTAATATTTTGTGCAAACTTGGTTTAAGTTCGAAGATAAGCCATATCGGTCCACTCCTTCAGGTAGCTGCCCCACAAAATCTCAAAAATGTTCGGAAAAATTGTACGCACGATAACTCTTGATGGGAGTGACCGATTTGGTCCATACTTTACACATCCTAATATATCTACCAGATATAAATCAGGTTCGAATATGGACTATATTTGTCCACTCCTTCGGGTACCTCCCACACAAAATTTTGGATAAATTCACTTTAAGACCTGCTCCCGAAGCACTTTGTTTTTTATTGAAGCAACTTGCATTCGCTGTCTCAATTACGACAGTAAAAGTTTTTTCAGGGGTAAGTCCATACTCCTTGAGAAAACAGCCCGAAAGTTGTAAAAAACCCCTATGGCACCATTTGTAGTGGCTGGAGTGCTCGAACCGAATACTACGTTCGTCCACACTTTGGATATTGTAATATTTCTTCGAATATTAAATGAAATTTGAAGGTGGTGCTTATGGGTCCACTCCTTCCAATACTTCCCCTACAAAAGTTCGAAAATATTCGCTAAAATGGTACGCGCGATATCAACGTAGCAATCGATTTGGTCCAAACTTTGGATCTCCAAATATTGTCGAAACTTAATTTACATTCAAATTTGGTCCCTATCTGTCCAATCCTTGTGGTACCACCCACACAAATGTTCAACATTTTTGTGTGGTTAAGGGTCTATTCGAGGATTCTTTGGACATTTTTACCGAAGGTTTTCCAAGTGGCCCTGTTTACAGCGATATTATGTTTTTCGTAGGTTAGTGTGATAAAAAAGCCCTATCTATCGTTATCTCCGCAAATTTTTGAGCTTTTTGAGCCTTTTTTTTTGTTGAAAAAAAGTATTTCAATCCACACAGGCTGAGGATATATCGCTGTCGGCAAAGCCGACTGCTACTTTTTTACTTGTTAGATATGAGTTTCTCAAGAGAAAATCACGTATCATCTCTCTTCATAAGGTTTTGAATTATTTTTGCATTAAATCGAACTTTTTATATGCCCTTTTGGTGGAAGTAAAGTAACATCATTTGTAGCTGTCATTCGTCTTTTCGTTACATATTTCCATTCTTAGCATTTCATAGATGTGGTGATAGCATTTTAGTTCTTTCTCTCCTTCCCTAACCACCCCTACAAACTGTTGCTTTCTTATCGTCCTCATCATTATCATCAACATGGTCGTCATAACAAAAGTAAAGCTGTATATCATCGGAAAGGGCTAAAGTATGCATGAATGCTTGAATATTTGTAGTTGTCTGTTGGCTTGAGGTAATGAATGCCGAGTTTAGAATCAGAGCCAAACAAATCATTTTCATAAACTATCACATACGTACAATACAAAATTCAAGTATTTTAAATCTTTTGTAAAGTTGGCTACGCATACAGACACACACAAAAGCCAGCAGTGGTCGGGGTAGCAGTTTATTGTTCCCCATGCTGCAGGATCATAAAATTCAAACATCATTTACATTCTACTGATTGATAACCATACACAAATATACATACACAGTTACTTACTTACGCAATTACTGATATAAATCATAAATACTTTGAAGTTACACTGCGCACAATATACACAGGTCGACTTACTTTTCAAATTATTTAGAAACAATAATATAAAAGATCTGTACTAGCAGATGAAAATTATATCCTTACTAAGAAATCCAAAAAAGAAAGGGATTCCGCGTTATATTTAGAAACGGTGGCATGTGTTTTTATCTGACCAAACGTTTCTAGAGTTGTGAAAATTTTGTTTAATAGAAAGATCTACTTCACTATATAGTTCAAATCGAGCGCATAGTTTGTATGAAGAAATCACGTATGATTTCATACGTTCGTTTGTATGAAATCACTTGTACGTTTAGGAACTCGGACAATAAACTAGGAAATAAATTGCCGAACTCGAAACCAGGCGAAGCTCCATGACGTGGAACCTACTGTTAACTGCAGAGTCTGAACGGCGCGTCTTAAGACATCAGTTGTAGAGAAGCCTTACATGGCTGAAATATTTAGGAAAGGCCGCCAACATTAGACTTAGGGATATGTTTCCACCGTTGAAAAATTGATGTGCAAGGCGGGTGTTCATACAATTGCACCAAGGTGGCACCCAATCTTCTTCATCACCAATGTTTTAATGTTTTATAAGGCAGACCAAAGTTCGGTTGTCTATATTAACTTTTAATTTGAAAACAAAAATATTTAAATTGACATAACGCCGGACATGCATAAGTCCAACAACTTTTGGAAGTTATATGCTACATCAAATGTTGGGAATTATATGTCGCACGTCACCATTATGTAACGTATTATGAATGTTATATGTTAATTTATGTTCAGTTTACGTCACAATTCACAACGTGTTATCAACTTTGTGTCCTCAGACCCAACATTTTTGGGCTTTATGTCAAAATGCAGACATAACTCCCAAAACTGATTTTAATGGGATTGGTTATGCATATAACATTCATAATACGTTACGACATATTAAGAAACGATACCGGGGCAAGAAATCTAAAAATAGTTTCCTCTCGTGGGACAGGTACGATGTACAGACGAACTTCTATATAACCAATATCACTATGAAGAATCAATCCCACGGTGGAGGGTTCAACGATACCGGATTGACCAGGGATCACACAACACCCACATTCCGGCCAGCGACTGCGACAGCGACTCAAAAATTCGCGAAAATAAAGTGACTGTTCTATCTTGATGCCCAAAAATAAATGCCTATTTTTCATAGTACTATCGGAAAATTGATCAGAAAATCATTTCGCGAAGAGCTAGAAACATAATTTTTTCAGTGTTTGATACGGAACATCATAGACTTTAAATCCCTAAAAGATTAAAATCGCAGATTCATTCGCTTCGTTATAAATAAGCTAACATTAACAGAAATTTAGATGTTCTATTCTACTGACGTGGAGTGTATAAATACCGCCGATCAAAAGCTGGACTCCAGGCTATAGGCCCAACATAACCATAATTTTGGAAGGTTATAACAAACTGAGCTTGGGGACTTTAATGGTCATCATGAGTTGTCGCATCCGGTTCGTGGCAATGTCCCGATGCGTATGGTTCTGGATGAGTAGATTGATATCTCTACGTTTTGCACGGTATATGAGGACGATCCAACCAGAATTAGCAGTTCGCCAGATACAACCATCATTGTCTGACAAATGACGTCGCTTGCAAACCATCGCTTGTCTTGATTCAGGCCATCTCCCCATAATTGTCTCAATCAGCAAACCGCACGATTTCTTCACATCTGAACGCCACACTTTCATCGGTTATGGGAAAATCACCACTTCATAGATCTGTCCAATCCTCCTAAAGATCGGGTAGTGAAGAAGACGTTCCGAGCTATATACCTGCTGGTCGAATATCCCAAGTAAGACCAAATGTCCTAGCAGAGGTGACGGGTTTAGCAAATAAGAGTGATGAGCCTCATCGAGCCAACCCAAGTGACCCCAGAGTTATGGAGCTGCCACTAGAAGTTATCAGGTTGGTAGATGAGCATAAGCGGAACAAGTGGTGGAATCATCTAAAGAGTTTTAACATTGGAGCCGAAATAAGTGAATTGTGTGGTAACGTTTAAGTCACTCTCGAGCCCTGGAAAGAAGGAATATATGATCTCAGTCACATTTGACGACGTTACGCTGACTAATCCGAAGAGGTGCACAAGTTAGTTTATTCAGCAGTTTGTCGAGCAGACAGGGGGTGACGGGGTGGAGAGAAGTATTACATCGCATTAGATATCTTCCTACTGAGGAGGAACCACCACAATTTACCATGGATGATGTTGCGAATGATATCAGGAACGCTAAAACATCCAAAGCTTTGATCCCTGATGGAATCTCTATGGTAATGCTCTCGTTAGCCACCTATATCGTTCCCAAAGTCTGGAAAATAGACAGGGTGGTCCCGCTACTGAAGCAATACACGGATGCCAGCAAAGGTGAATCCTACAGGCCCATTTCGCTTTTGTCGCCCGTAGCAAAGACCCTTGAGGTTTTGGTCCTCCCCAACGTCAGAAATAGCTATCCAGTTGCCAATCCTGGGTTCCGTAAGCAAAGACTCCTCTTTTACTCCTTCCTAGAGTCAGAAATAGCTATCCAGTTGCCGATCATCAGTATGGTTTCCGTAAATCACACATCACGACAAAACCACTGCACGCCATTTCCACACATATTAGTCGAGAACACACAGAGCAAGACGTGCGATAGGACACTGTTGGTGGCGCTCAACTTATCAAAAACTTTGCTACTGTCATTAAATCGTATTAAATATCCTCCGGTCAAGTTTGAAACGTTGAATTATATGTATATATCTGGACGCCAGTCGTACTTTTAACTCAGGAGCAAGAAGTCCAAGCCCCGTGAAGTGAAACAGTGAGTTCCCAAAAGCTTATCTTACTACGTTTTCTGTGAGTGACCACTAAGTGGTAAGATGGTAGGAGAATTCCGACCAGCAACTACCAAAAATTTATGGGGTTTTATTCGACAATATGTTCACGTCATCCGCGTTGTGTCATCTGCGACAAGATAAGTTGTAGGCACAAGATCCTAAAGCCGTCCGCACTTGGGTTACTGTCAAATAAAGCTTGACGGCCATATATAACGCTATAAGTAGGGCTGTGGTAAACTATGCGGCGACAGTGTGCACCTTCATGGAACACTGTTCAAATTACACAGAATGAAGTCCGTTTTCAGTAGACCATCCACATGAGGAGACAAAGAATTTCCAGTACAGCAACACAATGACATGCTTTTGTTGCAGTACTTGCTCGAGCGTTACCGTGAGAGCCATTCTAATCACGAAATGTCGGATAGGACGCAGACATGTCAGGAGGAATATTCATGATTTAGAAAGGGAGGTCAACAAGTCTATCAAACTGGTTCAAATAGCATTCACAAAGATGCGGTCGCAATTGCCATAAACAACTATCGTGTGAATGCGGTCCTCAGAGCACATCTCCAACCTATCGCAACTGAGAAGAGTCAGTTGAGTAGTTTTTGATTAAAGAGTAGTTTTTCTTTAACTAAGCTCAGGATGGTGCAGCCCTCTAAATTCATATAGCACAAGAATCGATGACACCGTGCAAAACATCTGCCCAGCATGCGACACAGGGCCTCACGATGCACTGCATCTTTTCAACCGCTCTGCCAAACCAACTCAACTGACTGCAGTAGCTTTGTGGCTACAAACCATCAAAGCAGCCACATTCGTAGAACTAAAAAACAGAGACAGATTAAGCAGAAAAACGAACTTACAAACATATCATATGCTATTACAACAACAACATCATTCAGTTGTCAGATATTTCATTGGGGAGACGGATTTTCCCTACTGTTGGACCACTGATATTCTCTGTTCCAATTTTATCATTATAATCGGTGAGAATAATTTTAGTACCATGGGCCGGGGTTCGTCGACTTTAATTGAATTTGTTGTTGTTTTTCTTTGTAATTTTATATCATGACGAACTGCCCTTAAGCCACTTTTTGGCATAACCTCTTTTTCGAAGTGTATGCTAGCAGTTCGAAGCTTCAATCTAAGATTTTAAAGTTCTTAACAGTTCGCTCCTCTATCACTACAGAGGGTTTAACATTTAATAACTAAGGTGACAAACGATTAATCCTAGACCTTGTAATGTTAACGCCTAACTGGACCTATCTTCGGTATAAATAAAATATCACGTCTGAAAAAGGGGCACACTAGAACACAAGAAATTTAAACAGCGCACAGTGGTTCCGCCTGTGGACGAAAATCGAAAAATTGAAGGCGACAAATTTTATTGCGATTGAAATAAATATTCTCTAAACATATAACATTTTTAACATCCAGCATTATTTTTGTAAATTTACAGCGGTTATACGCCAAGTTAAGTCGAAGAAGTTGTGATTTGTATGTGAGGCGTTAAAAACGAAAAATAGATCCGCAAAGCATTTTTAGGTTATGAGTAAAATTATAAAAAATTGGAGAGGTAGATGTGCAATTTTCAAAATGAAAGTTATAGGTGATGGCATTGACAATGTTTTTACGAAAAAACAAATTCATAATTCGTTTTCTAACTTCGTTAAATATAAATTCTTTATAAATGACTTTTTCTGCTATTTTAAATATAATTACTATTAATTTATGTTGAGTTTTACTAATGTTGTTTTTTAGAATGCAGGGGAAAGTCTATTTTACGATTAAAAAAAGTCCAGATGCCCCCATCTGCCACCCGCTAAGTTATTCCTCTAATACCACGCCTGTAAAATCGTCAAAATTCCGAAAATCGGGTGGAGGAGGATATCTAAACTTGGACCTACACTGAACATTTTTGGCAAGGTGGTATTCTGCTCACTCAGAATTCAAAATGCAAAAATACAGCCAAATCGGTTTGAAAACGTGGGTAAAATCGTCAAAATTTCGCAAATCGGGAAGTACGTTTATATGGGGGCTATACCTAAACGTAGACCGATATTGACCATTTTTTGCATGGAAGTATTTGGTTCACTCAGAACTCAAAATGCCAAATTACAGCCAAATCAGTTGGAAAATTTCGCTCAAAAATTTTCATAATACCGAAAATCTGAGGGTACATTTATATGGCGGCTATACCTAAACGTGGGCCTATATCGAACATTTTTTGCAAGGATGCAAATAACATCCAAATCGGTTGGTTAATTTGGCTAAAATTGTCAAAATACCACAAATCGGTCGGTACCTTTCTATGGGAGCTATACCCAAATATGGACCTACATCTACTAAAAAATCGTTTTCTATCTTTTTGGCTTGTTAAAAACCTACGTTTAAAATTTTGAGGCGGTAGCTCGATTAGAACTATTTTTGGCACTCTTTTCCATACAAGTGGGACCACTGTGCAGCGTCCTCATTTTAACTGCTGTTAAGTAGGAGACAGGATCACACTTCATTCTATTTAAATTTACCAGAGTGTACATGTGCGTTGCCCCCCTGTTACCGAGATAAACTTTTCAGTAAAAATTCCTATATTTGGAGTTTTATATGTTTGTTGATGAGTGTGTCATATGTGTATGTGTGCGTGTGTTTCACTGGTTTACCATAACATGGTAGAGAAAGGATTTATGAATCGGAAAATAAAGTCTATCAAAGTTAAATATTAGCCCAAGAAAATAAGTAAGCAAACAGGAAAACACACACACATACATGTACATACCTTATCCCTTTTACTTTAAAATAGTACAGGACTATCTAAGGCAAACTAAAATAGGAGTTTCAACTTAAAAAACAACAAGAATGTTACTCTATAAATATTTCCTTCAACTCAACAATGCCTTCGTATGACTTCCGGTGCATAAATGAGTTGGAATGTGGTTTCCTCAGCGAACGTTAAAGTGTGCGAGTGGTGGGGAAAAACTTAGTGTTTTGTGGTGATTAAATTTCTTAGGCCGACTGAAAGTTTTCATTCTTCAATAGCAATATGTGCTTCCTTGACACTGCAGCTCGTAGTTCCTGGCTGACTGATTACTATAAAGTTTAATATATTTAAAGATAAAAATTATGAAAAAGGGGTTTTAATGTTTCTTTTGTTATAAAACAGCTGTTGTTTGTTGTGTGCGTAAAATCTACAACAGCGACCATGTGTTTAAGTGTGAACGTGTTCGCTCAAGATATAGAAGTAAAAGTACCTCCTGACGAAATATTTGCTGTTGGTAGGTACATAGTGAGTGAGTGGGAGACTAAGTGAGTGTGTGTTGCCGCTGCTGCTTTGTAGTTATAGTGGTAGAAATTTATGTTAAATATTTTACGATTTTTAAATGACGGTTGACAATTTAATGAAAAAGTAGGCAATAAAAATTTTATGCTGATTACATTTTTATCGTCACACTAACGCTTTGTTGATCTGATACTATTCCTCCTCCGCTACCAACTTTCTTTGGTGTTTGTTATCGCTTATTGTTCCTCTGTCAAGTTCGTGGTAAGCGTTTACCTTACACAAGCGTTCATTACTCGCTTGTAGTTCTCCTTTGCTGTTCTCTCTCTTATTCTCTACAGCCATTCCAAATATCGTAAAAGAAATCTAATTGGAACAGTTATCAGAATGAGAAAGTGATGTTTTTTACACTTAAAAACACTGGCCATAAAGTTGTCATATTCTATTCTACTTTTGTTGCGTTTGTGTGTGCTGGCAGTTTCTTGTGTTGATTGTTTTCTCTTTCGTTTATTGAAAACGCTACAACAAAGCACACAACAAATTTAATTTTTACGTGTTCAAAATAATGCCTTTTAATTTTAATGCATTTTTTCTGTTAACGCAGCAGAAATTGCCATAAAGCCAGTAAGTCAGTGGTGTGTTGTTGTTCTTCACGAAAGGAGTGGCCAATGTCCTTGTTGTGTTGTTGATAGCATGTAATGGGTCTTCATAAAGGTTTACAGCTCTATACGCTGTGAAATTTAATTATAACTATTTAATGTTAGTAGTCATAAAGATTTGAAATATTTTGCACTTTAATTTAATGACTTGCAGTAGAATATGGGTTTATGTTTGTTCACCAAATTCAATGACAAAAGGAGTATTACTAATAGGTAAGAAAGTATCAGTCAGCCGTGCTGACGAAAAAACAACAACAACAACAAAACCATACCAAACACAATATAAAAAATATTGATTTTGTATCACGAGTTTGCTTTAAAATATGTATGTATGTACATACACCAAATATTTTTAGTAACCAAACTTCTTCATAAAGGCCTTAAAATATTAAATTACGTTAAACTAAGTTTGAAAGAAATTTTTGAAATAGTTTGAACAGTTTTGGTGCTTGGACCATTATGTCATGAAGTTTTGACTTACTCCGGAAAAAGAATGTACCGTTGAAAATGAGGCCGATAGAATAAAAAAATGAGGCCGCTAGAATAAAATAGAAAAAAGGATCAAAACGATGCGAGAGGAGCTCTTGAACTTTTCCCGAAGGAGCGTGCCGATACAGCACATATTCCAACCTAATACATGGCTGGATAAAATAATATGATGTGCAAAGTCTGCACCAATCAAGAAATCCTGGGATAGTTTTCTTGCGGATTTGGCATTTTGGTTGGTGTCGTCAGGGTTTCTTGGAACATTAAGGCCAATATCTCAGAAAGTTTGCACTTGTGCAAGGAAAAAATAGTACCGCCATAAAGGGAGTCGCAAGGACAACCTGCTGAAAAAAAGTCAAGACGATCCGAGAGGAGCTCTTAAACTTTATCCAAAGTTTGTTTTGGCGTTACCCGAAGAAGTGGACCAATATAGTCCATATTCCAACCTGATACATGACTGGATCAATTAATATAATGTGCAAAGTCTGCACCAATCAGAAACTCCCTGCGACAATTACTTGCCGATTTCCCATTTTGGTTGGTGCCGTCAGGTTTCTTTTAAGCCAATACCACAGGAAGTATGGACTTGGACTTATTTTTGCAAGTCCTCAAGAATAATAAATTTAATAAAAGCTAATTAATTAGAATGATTCTTAATTCCAACAAATTACTGTAAATGTTGTCAACCCAATAACCACATTTCATGTGTTGCGATTAGAAGGCAAATTGAGGACCTCGATGTTTTGGTTGTCTTGTTAACAAGCTTCTAAATTATGCTGACGAATTTGATGGCAGCGACAAATATAATTTGCAGGCTCTTCAACAACAATGAATTTAACATCAATTTTGTTACTTTTCATTGTAGGACCACACACATAAACAAAGAAGAAGGCCTCTGAAGAAGAATGAGATGGAGAAAAAACTCAACCTTAAGAGGATGATTTTAATGACAATCAATTACGTTAATTAAGTGCGTTAAGTACGAAACTTTCTTTTTGCTTTGCCTTGATGGGCGGTTTATTGCAGAAGAAAACAAAAAATTAAAATGAATAAAGAAACCAAAGACCATAGCAGAAAAAAGAAGAAGAAAACGAAAAAATCAACAAAATTACAAAATAAGAAAGGGAATGCGGAGAGAATCATTGCAAAAAAAGTAAGTCCATTAAGTGTGTCTGTCTGTATATTTGAGGTTCCATGCTGTTGTTGCTGTTTTTTCATGTCGTTTCCCCTCTTCTTAGCCATTGGCCTTTTAAGTTAAGCATTCTAATTTATTCAAAAGCTTATTTGGAGTTTTAACATAAATTTCTGCTATATTTTCACAAATTCGCATAAAAATATTTTAATTGCCAAAGTGGCTGGGGAGAGGTAGCAAATAAGAAAAAGGAAGCTCAAGTTTAAACATTTTTTATGAGCAAAAGCAAGTAAGAAAGTATCAGTCAGCTGTGCTGACGTAGGCTGACCCTCAGCCGCTGGCAAAAAAAGAAAACGCAATAATTATGTCGTATATAAAATATATTGATTTTTTATCACGAGTTTGCTTTAAAATCTGTAGGTACCGTAATGAGGGCTATACCAAATCATTGGCGTATACCAAATATTTTTAGTAATCAAACTTCTTCGTAAAGGAATCGAAATATTAAATTAAGTTAAACTAAGTTTGGAAGAAATTTTTGAAAAAGTTTTAGAGTTATCTTGCACAATAGCCTTTTTAGTATATGAAGTCGAGGGGGTTTACATGATTCTCGCCTTGACGGCTCTAACCATGGTGCACCATTGCACCGGGGGTCGCGATATAATGCGTCGGCCTGCGCCCCTTTGGAATTACCCAGAGTACTCTTAGAGAGTGGTAGCTCTCCACAGAGTCCCCAAGTCTATCCCGCAGGTACCAATTCGAAGATCTACAATTATGGGCTTGACTTCCCTCTTGGTAAGGGGTTGAGGACTATCTTACACCTCTGCTGCTCTATGGATCGCAGCACCCGGTTGATAATGCAACTCCACATCGAGCAGAAGCTCTACCCGCGATTTGGTTCCAAACCACAACCACCCCGTTACAACCAATTGCTGCCTCTCCATAGTCAGGCTAGATCAATAGATCTAGGGGCTCTTGACTCCAGCGGTACCAGAAAGTCTCCGGTCAGACTTCGTAGTCGAAACTACTACCAGTTTTTGTTTCATACAACATGGGACTGGTCGCCCAAAGTGAGAAAGAGTTTAGGCACGCTCGGGGAATGGGAAGAGTGCAACACAAGTCTTACACTGATGTAGCAGTCTAGTCACCACGTTTACATGGACTAAGCTTTCTCACTGCGAGGAGCGAGGCCCATTCACCACTTCCATTCTGAAACTGGCGAACGGCCACCGATTTTGTTTGAAAGTGCCCCCGACAAGATCTAAAAGATCTGTGATGGCATGGTGGATAGTTGAGATTCCCCATTATTCCATACAACCTGCGGTACCAGAAAAATGAGATCTCGTAACCGAGTTACTTCCGGTTTCGGTCCCATGCGACCAAGGGACTGGTAACCCCCCGTGGCAATATACGCTCTTAAGCCTATAAAGCCCCAACACAACAACATAGAAACAACACCTACGACGACACCTGCACTAACGCTCTGCGACGGCGGAACGCCCTATTTGCAAAGTCCCCAAGACTAGCACGAGTAGAGCTAGTGGAGAACACATGACTCACATCCCATTGGCCATCAACTCTGGTGACACCCATGGAATCTAGGTTCCTGAAGTTGTCATAATGAGGACACTCACACAACACATGCAGTCAGTCTTCGACTGGAGCCCCACAACTGCACGATGAAGTACCAGAAAGGTTTCTAGTATGCAAAAATGCATTAAGAGACCATTGCCCAGTCAAGTATCCCAGATGAAGGCCGAAACCAAAATCGGAGTTCGTCATGGCAAAAGTAACATCCGGGATAAACCTAAATGTTACTCCCCCATTCTCACACTCGTTCCATCTAGATTGCCATTTAGATGTTACGAGCTCACGCAGCCGCCCCCTGCTATTCAAGGCACACAAACTCTACACACCTTCTACTTCCCAATCAGTGGGAACGATCGGCAAACCTCTCTTGGCTAAAAATGACACGTTTGCACCTATCACTTCCAGGTCAAGAGGAGGAACACCCAACAAGACCTGCATAGCCTCAGTATACACTGTGCGGCATACAGGGAGACAAGCCAGCATCATAATGCGCTGACATGACAATATCTTGCGATACCCATACCCTGTAACTGCAGTGTGCCATATGGGAGCCACGTATGTTGCACAGGCAACAAGCAGACCACCATATACCACCCGCAACGCACGTCTACTCAGACCCCAATCCGAGCGCAAAATGCTACGAACAGGACTAAAAACGCTGCACATTTTCGCTTTGAGCCCATCTAAGTTAGTGATGACATTCATCATCTCACCCATTGTGATGCCCAAATACCTCACTTCAGTCTTATAAGAGAGACTACGACCATCGAAGACGACGTTCGGATGTCGATTGCCAGACAACCTACCCTTGAGAAGCATTGTCACCCTCTTCTCTCTAGCGATTTGGACACCAACCCTGGTACCACAAGTGCTAACAATAGACATCTTTCTGGACCCCAACTGTTCCATCCCAGAACGAGATTGAGCGTCAACCAGACTGAACAAATCGTTTCGCGCTTTACATGCAACCATGCGTCTTCTATACTACGGCCTGGTTTAAACCCAAACTGCCATCCGACTCAGACTTCAGTAAGTGTCTTCTAAAGCCGATGCACCATTATCTTCTCCAGTACTTTTCCAAGCACTGGAAGAAGACTTATGCCGCGATAAGATTACTCCTGACCTTATCTGGCGACTTCAAGAGGACAATCACTTTAGCAGATTTATACTCTCGCGGAAACACACCCATACTTACACATTTACACAGCAAAGCCTCTAGGAAATCCGGAATGGCCGTCCAGATGCTTTTAAACATTTCGCCGGTCAGACCGTCTAACCCAGGCGACTAACGCTACAGCCTGATCAATCTCATATCTTTCCAAATCTGGTGCAACAGGCAGCCCCCCTGTGGAGGAGGTACCTCCTGCTCCGTCCTTGGAAGAATGAGGACATCAGGACATAAACACATTCACTCCACGTAGTCAGAACTCTATCACCTACTCTGATGCCAGAGACATCAAGAGTCTTCTTCGGTCTACAAAGCCTATACAGTCGACCCCAAGGGTCCTCACGTTTTTTTTTTTCACAAAAGATTGCCACTGACAATCCTTTGCAGATACCATCATCTCCTGGTACTCATTCAAGCATTGCCTATAGGCTGCCGATCGGTTGTACTGGAGCTTTTGGGCCTTATCTCAGGAAATATTGACTTACTCCGGAAAAAAATTGTACAGCTGTAAGTGAGCCCGCCAGAACAATCTATTGGAAAAAGAATCGGAACAACCTCTTAAACTTCACTTTTTTCAAATTGTGTGTGGGAGGTACAAGAAGGAGTGGATCGATATAACCTATATTTCAAACTGATATATGACTGGATGAAATAATACGATGTGCAAAGCCTGAACCAATCAGAAGATCCCCATGAGAATTATCTTGCAGATTTGTATTTTTGGTTGGTGCCGTCAGGGTTTCTTGGAGCTTTTCGGCCAATATATCAGCAAGTATAGACTCGTGCAAGAAAAAAATTGTACCATCATAAAAGGAGCCGCAATGACAACCTACTGAAAGACATTTCATAATTATCAGAGAGCAGCTCTTAAACTTCACTCTATCCGAATTTGGTGTGGGAGGTACCCGAAGGAGTGGACCGATATAGTCTATATTCGAACCCGATATATATCTGGAAGAAATAATACGATGTGCAAAGTGTGGACCAAATTGATTGTTCCCTTCTAGAGTTATCGTTCGCACCATTTAAAAAAAAATTAAACTTTTGTGGGGGAGGTACCCGACGGAGTGGACCGGTATGACCGGACAAAGTACTCCGATACCCAAAATTTGGTTCCAATCGATGGATCCGTTCGAGAGTTATCGTGCGCAGCAACCAGCCAGATAGAAAGACGTACGGACATAGCTAAATCGACTCCAAATTGTTTGAAACGAATTTCGTACTAACAACCGTTATTTCGATGAGGCACATTTTTTGTCGTATCAAAGTGTGTATACCCTCTCTAGCCTAAAGGCTGAGCATATAAAAGAAACAAGATTTTTTATATATTTACTTTAGTATTTATGCTGTTGTAAAGTGTAGATATTTCAGTATGTATTGTACCTTCCGGCGCATACTTAACGCTAATCACTTTCATCCACAAAAGCAGACAATATGCCATTAAGCATATTGACCCAATCTATAGCTTTTTGCTGTTTGGAAGAAGAAGAAATGGAGGGGATTGGAGAAGTAGGTGATAGCATTGCCACTGACTAACCCTTATTAACCCAGATATTCCCAATGTCCTACATATAGGACACAAAAAATTCTTGTTTTCATGACATGCCAGCTTTATCAAAGTATCGGCTTTATTGCTGATCTCAAGGATATATCTAGAACTACATCTCGACACCATTTCAGACGGGCCCAGTACACAAAATTTTATTTTTTGTGAGAAAAATATAGAAAAAGTGTCCAAAAAATGATCATGATCATTATCAAGCCTTGGGCATATCTGGGTTAAGTAGGGAATAGTTAATTTAGGTGTTTGTTTTTTCTTGGTTGGTTAAAATAATTATATTTTAAATTGGAAGACATTAGTAAATGGTGAGAGGGATAAAATATACGAGGGCTGAACGATAACTATCTGGCCTAACAATGAAAACCATCAAAAATAGTCTTATTGTTTTCTTAAGTAGTCTCCAGTATGATTTGTACGATTTTTGTGCGCTCAAACAAGTTGTTGAATAATTTTTTCCACTCCGATTTAGACACCTCCAAAACATGGTTTTTGAACGGTTTTACAGCATCTTCTGGCTAAAAAAATTGTTGACCACGCCTTTTTTCTTGATATGCTAGAATCAAGTAAAGTCATTTGATCCCCACTTAGGACTGTGCGGCGGATGACCTATCAATTCCACGTTTTGTCTGGTCAAACATGCGCTGGTTTGAATTGATGTGTGAGAGCTCGCATTTTCGTGGTGCAGAATGATTCTTCTTCTCTTGTTCGTTTTTCGAATTTTTCAGGAGAATTCTGCCAAACAAATTGTAGTGTACCACTCAGAATTAACCCTCCTACATTTCTGAAGCTGTATAGTCGTTCAGTTTTGCAGAAGAAACAGGCGACCATTTGCTTCGAAGGTCTTCTTCTATGGAAAACTTTCGTTGAATTTTACTGGATCTAACGAAAAAATCCATTTTTGCGGCCAGGTATTCATTGAATATCAACCTTCGTTTTTTTGCCAATGTGTTCGCCACGATTGATTTCATTGAACCAATTTTTCATAGTGCTATAGGATGGCCCTTTATCAACATACAAAGATTTAATTTGATGGAAGCACTCTTGCCGTGATTATCCACGTAGAAAGTTGTAAAATATGATCTGACGAAAATGTTCACAAGCAAATTCCATTTTTTTGGCAACATAATTTTTTGAAGTCACTGTAAACAACATAACACAAGGTCATATTACAAACTGCCCTGAGTACGCAAAGGCTAAAAACTGTCAAACTGTCCAAAAAAGTTTTCAACTGGCGCCCTGCAACGTGCGGTGTTGCCTAGGCCAGATAGTTTTCGTGCAGCCCTCGTATAACTAAATAAAGTAAATTCATAATTTCCCCCCTTGAAACAAAATAAAATACTCGTATACTGATATTTGACTCACAAAGAATTTGATTCACTCAGAATGTGATGCTTTGTAAATCAAAACAAGTAAAGTAAATGGGTCTATCTTGTTTTATCTTCCATCTAACATATAATACTCCTAACTACATTCGAAGGGTATACAAATCGAAATGTGTCGGAATGAAGTCCGAAAATTCTTCCGAAGAGTGAAACATCAAATTAAGCCTTTGGTACAGCAACAACAGTTTATGAAATGTTTACTTTCTCAAGCTGTTGGAGTTCAGTAGGTGCGACGACAAAGATAGCACAGATCAAATCTTAGAAATGGTATTGAGGCCGTGGAAACCGATGTTTTTCCAGTTGAGCTGTTCAAGACCGCATTGAATGCATATGCTTCCTTCCTTGAGCAGCTCAACTGGAAAAACATCGGTTCCAGGGCCTCAATACCATTTTCTAAGTATCCTGTCACTCTTTCAAAAAAGGAAATACATATTTTCGCTATAATATTGCCATATATTAAAATCCAGCTGATTTTCACAATTTTGTAGGATTACTTTTTTTAGCCACTAGTACAATTTCTTCATGGATTGGACAATAAGAAAATGCACCTTTGGCCCCATACAAATTACTATGGAAACCTTGAGGCCCCAGTGCACGGGTTAACATATTTCGATTGTACTCAAACTTTAGCAATCTTAAAATCTAACAAAACTAAAGACTTTAGGGGGGTGCCGCATAAAAAATCCGATATTGATTTTCCCTTTAAGTTAAAATCAGTCTAGCATAACCGCAGCCTTTAGTTTAAAGAGGGTATTTTACACTTAGATATGCTCCAAAATTTTACTTATCGAAATAATTGTTTAAGACTACAAGTATGTGGTCTTTTGACTACAGTATACATTTTTTAAATGGAGAGATATAGAACAGTTCAGTAGTTCAAAAGTTGGCAACCCTGCCATGAACAGCTGAAAGTTTTTTGAGCTCGTCGGAAATTTGTTGAAAAATTAGAATAATAATGTAAATAATTAAAAAGGAGATACGAATTTTGTTTTTTATACGAATTCTATTGGTGTGCCACCTCAACTAATTGAAGATTTAGTGCGTCAGCCCGAGTATGCTGGTATTTACCTTTTGATTTTCGCTGTGATTGTTTGTCGATTATTGCCGCCATTAACAAGATAATCTAAATTACAACAACAACATTGTTAATTTGATGTTATTAGAACCTTCGGTGGGAGTAGCACCAAACTATTTTAATGTGTCAACCCTGAGCAGCTGTTATTTTCTTCTTGGCTGCCTTAATTACTCTAGCTGTTGGTCTTTTTTGTCACCTTTAGTAAAGACCATTGGTAACAGCAGTTGGACTGCTGCAACAACAACGTTTGTTTATATTTGTATGTTGTAACATCATTATGGCGCCGATCACTAATCCCTTCAAATGCGGTTTGTGCAAATTAAATTGTACAAAGACACAATATCGTGTGTGTTGTAGGAAGTGTTCCGTCTATTTCCATGCCATGACATGTCTAAAAATTGACCAGTCCGACCTGAAGAAGAAGGTCGTGGATTTTACTTGCCCAAGATGTAGCATCGGTAATGCAGATAACAGCGATGAAAGATTGAGTAGTGTTTCCACAACTGAGCATGATTGTATGGACAGGAGTTTTGTTGATTTTGGTGAATCGCTTAAGAAGCAGATAGAACTTCAAAAGAAAGAACTTGATGAGCAATGACGAAAGTCCACTGAAAAGTTTGAAAAAACTATCAATGAGTGGGTGGAGAAATTAAGGGTGGAGTTTAGAAAACAAATTGAATCTCTCAGCGAGGAAATTAATAAATGCAATTCCGCTGTTTACAGTTTGAATTCTGAGATGCATAGTGTGAAAGAAGAATATTCACTAATTCGGAAGGAGATCACGCCTCACTTCAGCAGCACTTTAAATGATGGAGCTGGCATTTACAATCAAATAAACGAAATAAATCGAGAAAACGACGTTTTACGGAGACGACTGAATCGCTCTAATATAGTGATTAATGGTATGCCAAGAGGTATAATTGACATCAGCGAGCCGGTGATTCAAATTGGAAATTTATGCGGTGTTCCTCTTCAACCAATTGACTTGCAACATTGTTGTTATTTCGCAAATGGAAGATCTATCCTTGTAAAGTTCAATTCCATACGGATAAGGGATAAAATTATGGCGAATTATCATCGCAGACTGCCTATTCTGCTCCATAATGTGTTTGGTGGCAATGGTGAGTCAAGAATATTTCTTAATGACCATCTCACGCCTGAAGCCTCCAAGCTTGTTTACCAGTGCCGTCAGATGCGAAGTAATGGAATAATTCAGAAATATAATCTTATAAATGGCGATATTCCAAAGGCTAAAATCATTTTTGCTAATGGGGAGTCTAAGACGCTATCCCTTCAACAATGCATGCAGGTATCACGCGTTCAGAATGTGAATAGCTGAGATATTACAAATTCCTGAGTAGGATGTTAAGGTTTAAATTCGGCTACGTTTACTTTAGCGCTTATTATGATGATACCACACCATTTTGATTTATATGCCGTCAATTCCTGAACATTTTATGCAAACTAATTAATTATTAATGGTTAATCATGATAATGAGCTCTATGTAAACGTCCTTGAATCTAGGTATCAAATAAATGTTAAATTTAATATTTTGTATATTACACTGCATAGCACCTAATCTTTCAAATGTTTTCTTCAAATTTCCGATCTTTAGATTAGCTTTTACATATTTTTGCTATTGATTGTGATTTATCTTCATATTAATGAACAACTTAGGTGATAACAGTTCTCTTTTGCGCTCCCAGCTTAGTAATGTAAGTGGTACTTTAAATATTTTTCATTTGAATTGCCAGAGTCTTTGCATAAATCTATCGTCGGTAAAATTTGGTGAAATCAAAAATATTTTTCTTGAGAGTAAGTTGGATGTTGTTGGTTTAAGCGAATCTTGGCTGAAACCTCATATTTCAACAAAATGTGCTGACATTACAGGTTACAACTTTATAAGAAATGATCGTCCTGTGCAGAGGGGTGGTGGGGTAGGATTGTATTTATCAGAGTCGTTGAAGTATAAAGTGGTACATAGTGGAACTAGTTATGGTATTGCCGAGACTCTTTTTGTTTACATCTCTTTGGAGAATGAACACATCCTTGTTGGTGTGGTATATTTACCTCACGGCGACTTCGAAGTTTTTGAAGAGGAGGCATCTGAATTATTGCTTCGTTACTCAAATGTTGTAATAATGGGTGATTACAACAATAATTTATTTAATATTCCTACGGCTTCCGCCATCAGATCAGCATGTCTTCGACTGAATTTGTCCATTTATCATAATTCGTTGCCTACACATTTCGATATTGCTCACCAATCATCTTCACTTATTGACTACTTCTTGCTGTCTGTCCCTGAAAACGTTGTTTTTTCCAACCAGTACGTTTGTCCGTCTATTTCTAAACATGTTCTTATTTGCATTTCAATGACCTTCGCATTTTCACGCACTGTTGACTACTACGAATTTTACGATTACGATAGTGTCAATGAATAGTCTTTGGAAAGAAAAATTCTATCCTTTGCTTTTTCGAGCATGATGCGAACTTCCAATGCTGATGAACAATTGGATATTTTTATGTCTGGCCTTTTTCATGTTCACGCAGCTGTCCCTTTGAAACGGAGGAGAGTTCGCCAGAGTGATGATGAATGGATTAAATCGCCAAACATAAAATTTCACACGTCCTTAAGGGATTTAGCTTTCAGTGACTATCTGACGGATAAGACTGATAGCAAATGGAAGATTTTTTGCAAGGCAAGAAACAAAGCTAAGTCGGTTATGAGGAAGGAAAAAAGGAAAACGCATGGAGCTTTCTTTTCAAACGATTCGTCTGCAAAAGCATTGTGGAATCGAATTAGAAATAATGGACTTTTAGTGACCACTCCTGATGTTTGCGAGGATTTGAATTTAGGAGTTGACGATTTAAATCGCAATTTCTGTCTAATCAACTGGATACACCTACGTATCCTACTGCTTATTTATTACGTAACGATGAAGGTCAATTTTACTTTCGTACTATTACTTTAAATGACTTAATGGAAGCGTTTTCCTGCATTAAATCTAATGCACCGGGGATAGATGGATTCCCACTGAAATTTTTCAAAATCGTTTTACCTTATTTAGGTAACTACCTCCTTCAATTGGTAAACACAATCATAATGACTACCATTTTTCCTTCTGAGTTGAAAATTGGTAAAATAGTCCCAATCAAGAAAAAGGCAAACGTCACCTCTATTGAAAATTTAAGGCCTATTTCAGTCCTACCAGTTATTGCAAAAATTGAGCATGTGTTGAAACGCCAGTTACTCAGATATATAAACACCAACAATCTTTTAAGCGATTTTCAGTGTGGCTTTCGGGCTGGTAGGAGTACGACGGATTTGTTGGTGGGGTTACTGATACTATCAGGAGAAATTTCAATGCCCATAAGCTTTCAGTGTTGCTCTCTATGGATCTTGAGAAGGCGTTTGATAGAGTATATCACGTCTTATTGCTTAATAAACTCATTACTTTATATGATTTTCAAAGTTCGGCATGCCGTTTGATCTCCTCCTATCTATTAGACAGAAAACAATGTGTTGGTGTTAAAGATACTATTTCCAATATCTTAGCGGTGAGAAGTGGAATACCGCAAGGGTCTGTACTTGGACCAATACTATTTTTGCTATTTATTAATGATATAACTTCCAATACTCGCGATTTTAGTACAGCCTACCTATTTGCTGATGATGTTCAGCTCCTGTTTACAGGGCAAACTTCCAATATTGATGTTTTACAATCTAAAATTAAGTGCACCCTGGCATTAGTGAGCAGATGGATGAGATATAACAAACTTAGCGTAAATGCGAATAAAACTAAGGCTTTATTATTTTCTAATCATTCTATTGTATTTGATTTGGAGTATGAAGGAACACCATTACAATTCGTCGATGTTATGGAGATTCTAGGGGTACTTATAGACAATAAGTTAAGTTTTGTTCCACACATTGATAGAGTAGTATCTCGAACCAATCTTGCACTTCGTAGGCTATATAATTGCGACCTTGTTCTGCCTCACCATATGAAGCTTAAATGATCCATGCCCTTGTAATGCCAAATATTCTATACTGTCTTGAAGTGTACTCCGGTGCTGATATGCATAATATGGAAGCCGTTCAAATGGCTTTTAATAGTGCTGTTAGATACGTATATGCAGTAAATCGGTTTTCCCATATTTCTCCTTTTGTTCGACGCTTTATTGGATGTTCATTTCTTAGATTTGTGAACCTCAGATGTCTTTTATTTTTCTACAAAGTATGCAAGGCTCAATGTCCGTTGTTTTTGGCTAGTAATTTTAACTTTTTAAGATCAACTAGAACGACTAATCTGATTATTCCTCGATTAGATGCCCACATGGATACGTCGTTTCTGGTGAGAATTTGTCGTTTATTTAATTCATTACCAAATAATTTACAAATATTCAATTTAACCATTTCTTCATTTCGGAATAAATTACTTGTTTCATTCCAAGAATCACCGTAAATTACCAATACAACTGTATATTTTCAAAGCTATGCATATTGTAATAAGTTATTGGCCCTCAGGCTTATCATTACAAAATGAAGAAATAAATAAATATCACCACACCTTGGAGAATACTCTGTTTCACTTGGGGACTTGGACTTATTGTTCCTGAATTCTATGTACGACTGGGGTCCACACATATACTGATTATCCCACGTTTCAAACTTGGCCAGAGGGTAGTCTGCTCAATGTCCCCAAACAGAATGGAGTACATGACCGTATAAAAAGCCGAGCGAGATTGTGTGCAGCACTGTTGTCATACTGTGCTGCTTACGGAAGTCATACTGATGATCCGCAACTGGATAACTATAAGGTAAACTATCAAGAGTCTTTGCTAATAGCTTCTGGTGAGGTACTTTGGTGAGGTACTCGCCTCCCTGCTCATCCAGCTGCATTATGATGGAAATTCCATCAGGGCCCAACACTTTGGATGATTTAGCATTCCTGAAGATATTCGCAACATCATCCATTGTAAATTTTGGTTCCTCCTCGACAGAAGGAGATTTAATGCGACGTAGTGGTCTTATCTTCTCTCTGTCACACGCGTAACGTCGCAACTCTTCAGATGATTTAGCCACTTGTTCTGCTTATGCTCACCGGCCAACATATCTACTTCCAGTGTCAGCTCCTTGGGGTTGGCACAACGAAGCTCATAACGCTAATTGGCTAATCCCGTCGCCTCTGCTGGGTCATTTGGTCTCATTTCGGGTATTCGACTAGCGCCTGCAGTAGGGCGGATCTATTAAGCGGTGATTAGTAAACTCTCTTAACCTAGGCCAATTAGCTTTCTGATAATTGATGAAATTGCGGAATTCAGAGGTGATGGAGACAATTATGAGGATCGTAAGAGATACGACCGGTTGCCAGGTGATGTCTTTCGTCACAAGAGGTGACACGATGGTTATATCTGCTAATTATAGTAGGGACGATCTTATTCATCGTGCAAAGTGCACTATACCCCTTTGGTTATTGCCGAGCACCGAATTTCCCAAGACTATAGGGTTATGACCTTCCAAAAGCGGGGTAATGTTGGTCCTAAAACTGGTGTACAACTATTTACAAAAAAATAAAAATTTTTTTGATAACAATTATTGTTGACTTAACAACTTTGTTGACCGTTAACCGCTATCCCGTGCCACCAGAGCGATCTTTGTTTTCATAGTAATTTGTGAGGGGCCAAGCCACATTTTCAAGAAAATGCTCTAAAAGCCGCATTTATGGTCCATTTATGGTCCATTTATGGTCCATTTATGGTCAATGAGTGAATAATACGAATTATAATTCTTGTTATCCCTAAACCAAATGGTTTTATCTTCTAGTTGTTGGTTCTATTATTTTTTCTCTATACGTTGTTGTCTAGAATCAAATGTGCTTTTGACGACAGTTCCAAGATGTTTCTTTACTGTCTTCGAGTTGTTTTTTTTTTCATTTTCTCTGGTAAATAATAAATAAATAAATATCGCCAACTTATAACTCTATACAGTTTTACACAAATTGCTATCAATATCAGATATTAATTTATGTAAGGTTGGATGAGAGATTTCTACCAAAAAATTGTTTTCCCCTAGGTCATTTTCATTTATAAACCAACATATTAAAATAATGAAATTTATAATTGACTATACCGGGATCATAGCATTATTAAGAAGAGAACAAGGAATTATTTACGCATATTTGAAATGTCAGAATTAATTTGCAGCACGGAATGACTTGAAATGTGTTTTAATTTCCAACTTTGTTGTGCAATCCTTTAACAAAGACATTGTCTAGCAGAAAGATGATGATACCACTTTTATGTGGTTGCACCGAGTGTGAATGGGAAACTGACTGAACATGCAAATTTTCCATGACCAAGCATGTGGCCAAATAATTTCTCAACAAAACTACAAATTCCGCAACTATCCACATTCTGAAAATGTTCTACATGAGAATGCTGTTCTTTATACACATACATATGAACATATGTACATATCAACAACACATTGCCACAAATACAATGAAACTGGAAAACGCAAATTCCAAACATGCTCCAAAAACAATTGTCATCATTCATTTTGAATTTATTTCGCGTTTCATGGCCAACAACCACATTTTATTGCCAGACGGTGTGTTCGGGGCAGCAATAGAAAACCGATGAAACAAACAAACAAACACTCCATGCGCATCCACAAGATCTGCAAGCGATTTGGAGTACAAATTAAAATGCACTTTTAATAATTGAGCCAGGAAAATTAAAAACTTGTTTGAAGTTTTTGCCAATGAAAATGTTTGATAAAATATTTAATAAAGTTTTTTTTTTCAGAATTATTTTTCCGAAAATCTAGCAAACATGACAATTACCCTACACTTTATATTTGTTGTTTTATATTTAAACTTTTATATTTTTTATTTTATATGCTACTAGCTTACCCGGTCCGCGTTGCTGGCCCGTTGTTTAGGTTCTCCGTGTAAACTTTAGTTATCTATCCAGCATTGATACAGCCATAATTAGGCATCCCTCTAGAAACTTCATAATATAAATCAACGTTTTGACATAAATTCCATGTAATGGAATATATAAATCTCTTTTATTATACCCTTCACCATAAATTGACAGTTTAAAACACTTTGTGACCCACATATAATGATCGGTGCACGTAAATTAACATTGCTATATATTGGATTGTTGGCCTCGGTTGGGGTCGTAATTATTACTGCAGAGAATTTTCAGTATAGGTCCACGTTTTGATATAGCTCCCATAGAACGGTACCGGCTGATTTTCACTATTTTTGAGGATTTAACATAATTATCACACCGAAATGGCTAAAATTTGGTTTTAATGTAATTTAAAGAGGAGAGCATAAATATTCGTATCGACCGAAAGACACGCCTTTTATTTGCGCTCGGTATGCAACAGAGCATAAATATTCGTATCGACCGAAAGACACGCCTTTTATTTGCGCTCGGTATGCAACAGTTTCCTCGGGGGAGCCTGTAACCCCTAGAGGACGCGTCCCCAGGTGGCGGATAGGGGAATGCTTCCCAGATATGGGTGGTAAGGGGGAAATCAAATACCTCTCGCGGACCAACAGGTAGCGGTGTCTGTTTCCACAGTGGGCGGCTGCAAACAGCGTCTGTACTCTAAGGAGAGCGGCTGAAACGAAGACGGTAAACTTTAAACCCATCAGAAGATAAGGGGAAATCACTGATGTATTTATCCCTTGAAAACCATATAACAATGAATGCAGAACAAAACACACGGCCCTCAATCTCCGGTAACTCGAGGGTGCTAAGAATCCCCGGAGGTAAAACCAAAAAGACACTTAATATTGGTACATGGAATATCCGAAGTTTATATGAAGCAGGTAAACTAAACAATACAATAGCTGAAATGGACAGACTCAATGTGGACATACTAGGAGTGTGTGAAACTTGGTGGCCAAACTCTGGAGATTTTATATCTCAAAATGCCAAAATATACTTTTCGGGTAACTCGGATAGAAATCATCGGAATGGAGTTGGCATTATAGTGAAACAACATATAGCCAAAAGTGTCATCGGATTCATTCCAAAATCTGACAGAACTATGATAATAAAAATATCAGCAAATCCAGTCAACGTTAATATAATTCAAGTCTATGCACCTACAGCAGACAAAAGTAATGACGAGATTGAAACCTTCTACACTGAAGTCGAAGAACTAATTAAAATAACAAAACCGCATGAAATAATCATAATCCAAGGCGATTTCAATGCAAAGGTAGGAAGCGATATAGTTGCAGGAGTAAAAGGAAGATATGGTCTAGGAGGTGACAGACTCATCGAATTTTGTCAGGAATTTAAAATGAAAATTACCAATACCCTGTTCACCCTACCGCCAAGAAGGTTATATACTTGGAAATCCCCCCAAGATAGAGTCGGCAATGTGATAAGGACACAGGCGACACTGCTCACCTGTAAGAAAGGTCACAACATACCCTAGCGCAGATGTACCATCTGATCACAATCTTCTGATGGCAAAAATCCACATAAAATTAGCACGTCAATCAAATAAAGCACGAAATCGAAAAATTTACATCGGAAAACTCGGAAATTCTACAATAAGGTCTGACGTTTCTTCTCAAGTCAACACAGAATTAATAAATATCGACAGGAATGACGTGGAAAATATATGGAACAGTGTGAAGACCACAATCAATTCAATTGCACGTAACACGCTTGGAAACTACACAAAACCAAAAAGTAAAAGCTGGATGACTGAAGAGATACTTCAACTGATGGATGAGCGTGGGAAATACAAAAATAGTAACTGCGAGATGTATTGGGAAATCAACAGGGAAATTGAAAGGGAAGTGCGTATAGCCAAAAACAACCATATTAACAGTCAATGCCAAGAAATTGAACGACTGATGACACTGCACGACGACTTTCAGTTACACAAGAAAATGAAAGAAGCAGCCGGCACATACAGAAATAATAATTCATCAGTCCTTTACAATAACAATAATGAACCCGGTTTTGAAACCGCTGAGAAGAAAAACATCTGGAGAGAATATATTCAAAACTTATTCAAAGATCCTACTAGATCTGATTATGACTACCGGATATCACAGCAAATGATAGCCGAGGCAATCACAAACAACGAAAAACCACGGGTCCTAATGAAATACCTGCCGAAATACTAAAAATGATAAATGATAACAATATTGATCTGTTAACGATGTTAACTATTTAACTATATTTATGACACTGGAAAATACCCCGAGGATTGGCTGAAGTCCACATTTATAACCATTCCAAAGAAATCTCACCCCAAAAGATACAATGACTACCGACTTATTAGCTTGATGAGCCACGCCTTACCAAATTTTCTGAAAATTATACATGGACGGATATACGAAAAATACGAAAAAGAAATGGGAGAAACACAATTTGGTTTTAAAGAAGCAAGCGGAACCAGAGAAGCACTATTCTGCGTACAAGTGTTGGTCCAATGATGTAGAAGTGCCCATAAAGACGTTTTTATGTGCTTCATCGACTACGAGAATGCATTCGATACCGTACAACATGGCAAGCTCATTGATATTTTGGTGTCAATTGGAATAGGGGGAAAAGAAATTAGGTGCATTAAAAGTTTGTATTGGCACCAAACCGCACATGTTAATATCAACAGAGAAATGACGGAAGAACTCTGTCCCAACTACTTGTACTCTGTCCCAACTACTGTTTAATATCTATTCGGAAAAAATATTCAATGAAGCAATAAATAACGCTAAAGAAGGAATCCTCATACATAATGCTTATATAAACAATATCAGATACGCTGACGATACTACACTAATAGCAGACAGACTATCAGGTTTACAAAATCTAGTCACCAGACTAACTGCGTGTAGTGAAAGATGTGGATTAAGATTAAACATCAAGAAAACTAAATATATGATAATAAGCAGAAAAAACAATTATGAAAACATGAATATAATAATTTACAACACTCCACTCGAGAGAGTGTGGAGCTTCAAATATCTCGGGTTCTCAATAAATGATCAGTGGGATAACTCCAAAGAAATTAAATGCCGGATAGAAATGGCAAGAGACGCCTTTCACAAATATAGAAAAGTTTTGACAAGTCATGATATTAACATCACAACAAAGACAAGATCCATAAAAGCCTACATATGGCCAGTACTATTATACGCAACGGAAGTATGGACTCTAAAAGCAGTAGATGTCAAGCGATTAGAAGCATTCGAAATGTGGATATTCCGGAGAATTCCTTAAATCCCATAGACAGCTCACGTGTCAAATGACGAGGTTCTACGCAGATTAAACACAACAAGAGAACTCTTTAACCATATAAAAAGGAGAAAAATTGCATATCTTGGGCATATAATGCGAAACTCAAAATACCGCATTTTACAATCAATTCTACAAGCCAGTATAGAGGGAAAACGTAGCAGAGGAAGACAAGAGATGTACTGGCTCCAAAATATTCAACAATGGACAGAATTCCGAAATGCAGGAAATTTAATAAGTGTCGCAAGAAATAGAGAATTATTTTCTTATTTTGTTAATGATATATAAAATAATATACATGAAATGTATTATGGTCGTTAACATTCGAATATCGAATATGCAATAAAGAAGAAGAATAAGAAGAGTGTCCGTTTAGTTCAAATCTAGTAACTCATTTTAACACAGTTGAAGTTGACCAATCGAACTAAAACTTTGCACACTTTTCAGATTTGGATGACAATACATGAATATGAAATCGAAGCCAATATTGGTCCATTTTTACAGTACTTTTACAGTGTTTTATTTATCTTGCTTTTCAAATCTGGTAACTCATTTTTACCACAGGTGCAGCTGACCAATCGAACTGAAACTTTGCACACTTTTCAGATTTGGATGACAATACATGAATATGAAACCAAAACCAATATGGGTTCATTTCTTCCATAACCCCCATATAGCGGTAACACCCGATTTAGTTCAAATCTAGTAACTCATTTTTAACGCAGTTGCAGTTTACCAATCGAATTAAAAACTTGCACACTTTTCACATTTGGATGAAAGTACATGAATATGGGTCCTTTTTTTCCTATAGCCCACATATAGCGGTACCACCCGATTTTAGGTATTTTGAGGATTTTATCTTCATTTTTAGCCCGAATTTTCTGTAACTTGGCATTTGCAGTTCCCAGTGGTACTGAAACTTCTCCACCAAAAATTGTGAACATAGGTGCAGGTTTTGTTATAGTCCTCATATAGCTCTACCAACCGATTTCAGGTATTTTGAGGATTTAATCATCATTTTTCACATTTGGATGACAATACATGAATATGGGTCAATTTTTTCCTATAGCCCCCATATTGCGGTACCACCCGATTTTAGGTATTTCGAGGATTTTATCTTCATTTTTAGCCCGAATTTTCTGCAACTTGGCATTCCCAGTGGTACTGAAACTTCCCCACCGAAAATTGTGGACATAGGTCCAGGTTTTGTCATAGCCCCCATATAGCGGTATCACCCGATTTCAAATGCTTTAAGGATTTTATCTTAATTTTTAGGCCGAATTGGCTGTACCTTGGCATTTGGAGTTCCCAATGGTACAGAAACTTCCCCACCAAAAATTGTGTACATAGGTCCAGATTTTGGTATAGCCCTTTTCGGCCTAAATTTGCTGTAATAATGTAATAAATTTGGTCATGGGGTTCTCAGTGGTCAAACAAATTTATTTACTAAAAAGTTAAAAATAAAAAATTATGTAAAATGTTACAGTGTTTTATTTATAAATGCACTGAAAACTAGAAAATATTTGTTCGTTTAACTTCAATATGTATATTCTTCTTCATGATGGAATCTTTAAAAAGAAACGTTTGCATTTATATTAAAAATGGTGACAAAATTAAATGACAAGCGTTTTATTTTAAAGATTCCATCATGAAGAAGAATATACATATTGATGATAACTGAATTATCAGTCCATTAAAACACTGTAACTTAATTTTTTTTAATTGTTTTCTATTTGAATTGTTTATTTCAGGCTGCAACATTTTCAGTGACAGCCACTGTATATTTCTGTCGGTTAAGCCGACAAATAAATTTTGAACTTTTTAAAGAATATTTCTTGATCGACTATCACACTAAAGGACCGTAGCCTGTACTATAATTTAAGCAAAGTTCTGTTCATAGGTCCACAGCAACAAGGCCGTAAGAATCGACTTAAATGTGTGGACACAATGTGGCCACAAAAACACAACACCATTTTACCAAAAAAATTATTACTACAACCTTTCTCTATCCCAAATTCTTTCTCCTATCTATCTTGGTCCTCTCTGGTGAATAGTTGTTGTAAATCTAAGACAAAGTTAAACTAAAATACACAACCAACCTAAAATGATGTTCACACTACTATTAAAACTAAGGAAAGCCTTTTAATGAAGGTTATTTCCACTATGTAATGTCCACACACATGTACATGCATATGAACGTTAGTAACATCGTGTGTATCATCTGTTAATGAATTATAGCCAACAAAAACATAACATAAAAATGTAATAACACTACCAAAAGTTTTTCTTTTTTTTTTGTTTCTGTAGTTAATACAGTATGAGGCCAAAAGTGTGTTTGCTTCGGTTTCCGAGCAATGAGAACAAGTTTTCCAAAACCTAGAAAGTAAAAACTTTCAGCAATTTGAAATATTGTGTCATATTATTATTATTAAAAACATATCAACATTCATCATTAGCGTCATTGTCCTATATGTTCTCGAGTTTTATGACCCCAACGAGAATTGAAAATAATCTTTAATAAACCTCCACATTCTATTCAGCGAGTTATGATAATTTAATGTCACCTAAATACTTCTAATGACCATTTGAGTTTAACATGGAATTACTGTTAATAAGTTTTAGCTGTAATTTGGTTCCACCTATTTTGAGGGTTTGCCAGAACGATGATCAATGCTAACTTGTTAATGTACTTGTAGTATATCTAGTGTGTTTTTGCGGAATGTAGCACTGCATTCATGTACTGCACTAAAACGGGTTATTGGAAGTGTGCACCTTGGGTTAATATAAATATGTATAATTTGATTAGACATAAATAAAATATTAGAGCAATAATAGGAGAAAATGTTTAATATACTTAAATTTGTTCGACAGTTGTGCGCAAGAATTTTTCATATTAAAGATTCTTATAGCATGGCAGAACTAAGAAAAAATTTTATTGTTCTCTATTTTTTGCTTTTCCTTCCCAATTTGAATATCTTGTTTTTATACCCCCAAACTTTAGGCTAAATTTGAGACGACCGAAATTAAGCTTCATCGAAATAATGGTTTTAGATCCAAAGTATGGACGAAGTCCGTTTTGATTTAGCCATGTCCGTCTGCTTGTGCGCACGATATCTACCAAGCGCATCAACCAATTTGGTTCAAATTTTCGGTATCGTAATATTTTTTTCAAACTTAGTTTATGTTCGAAGATAGGCCATATCGGACCATTTCTTCAGGTACCTCCCCCACAAAAGTTTAAAAATGTTCGCTAAAACGGTGCGCGCGATAACTCTCGAAGGGAGTAACAGATTAAAGATTACTTTCGTTTTGAATATGGTTTCAATAATAATTAATCGGTTAAAATTACAGCTTAACAGCTCGTCGAGAATCGTTTTGAAAATTTTTGCAAAAATATCATCTTGCGGGCACTTTTACGACGGCACTATTTGAGTGCAAGTCTACACTTCCTGAGATAATGGCCTTAAAGCTTAAAAAGCTTGCCGGTACCAACTAAACTGCTTAGTACGTATAATAACCCTCGAAGTAGAAATTGATTTGGTCCAAACATTGTACACCTTCCCAGCAAAATTTGAAGGAAGAATTCTATGCGATGACGTGATTTCATGGCATATTTTGCATTGGTTCAAAGGAAGTCCTGAAAGGTCCGATCTTTTATTAGCATTTGAACCCATGCAAAGGAAGTCGTGAAAGATCCGATCTTTTCATCAGCATTTGATTCCATGCAAAGGAAGTCGTGGAAGATTATGTGTTTTTATTTGTACACATTTTTCTTACTTTCTTACTTAGCTGGCCCACTACAGAACATTTGTTCCATATACCGAAGTAAGAAAAGATCTCCAATTATCTCTGTTTAGTGCTTCGCTTTCTGGTATACCGCGCCTTGTCATCTCTTCATTCACTTGTTTGCGCCATATATTCTGTGACCTGCCAATTCTTCGTGCACCGCCATGTGGCTCGAATTTATACGCTCATTCTTATTTTATGGCCTAGCCAACGCAATCGATGTCGTTGTATAGCAGATACAGCTCGTGTTTCATACGACGTCGATATTCACCGTCAACGCAGATCGGTCCATAGATCTTTCAAAGAATTTATCTCTCAAACACGCCAAGCACCACCTTATCTGTTTGCTAAAGTACCCTGGCTTCGGAACCATATATCAGCACGGGTATAATCAGTGTTTTGTAAAGCGATATTTTTGTTTGACGAGTTATGGCTTTGTTTTTAAAGTGCTTCCTTAAGGCAAAGTAGCATCTGTTTTCTAATACAATACTTCTTTTTATTTCACAACTGATGTCGTTGGTTGTGTTTATGGCGGTGCCGAGGTATACGAAGTCTTTACTACCTCAAAATTATAGGAACCAACTTTAACAGTTGGTCCGATCTCAATGAAGGCATTGCGCTTCGACACCATCAACTTGGTCTTCTCACCGTTGACCGCCAGACCTACTTTAGCAGATTCTCCTTCAACCTTCCTAAAGGCATCAGTTACTTCTTTTACTAATCGCCCCATGATGTCTATATCGTCAGCATAAGCCAGTAATATGTGGCTATTGGTGTAAATTGTGTCATTTCTTTTGACGTTTGCATCTCGTTTAACCCTTTCCAGCAGGATGTTGAAGAGATCACAAGAAAGGCTGTCTCCTTGACTGAAACCTCTTTTGGTACAAAACTCTTCGGAGAAGTTTTTTCCTATTTTAACTGAAGATCTTGTGTAAGTTAGAGTCATTTTACAAAGCCGAGTGAGCTTTGCGGGTATACCAATTCAGACATGGCTTGGAATACCCTTGAACGTAGCGGGCTGTCGAAGACTTGCCAGGTCCAAAGCCGCATTGGTATGGTCCAATTATTTCGTTGACCATGGGCTTAAGTCGGGTATACTAAATTCAGACATCCCTGACACTATCTTGTAGGCGATAGGGAGAAGACTTATGCCCCTATAGTTGGATCATAAAGTCTTATCTCCTTTCTTATGGACGGGACACAGGATGCTCAGGTTCCAATCGTCGGGTACGCGTTGTTCCTGCCAGATGGAGCTAGCTAGTTGATGCATACACCTTATCAGCGTGTCGCCTCCGGTTTTAAACAGCTCGGCTGGTAGGCCATCAGATCCTGCTGCGTTATTATTCTTCAGCCGGTTTATTGCTGTCTTTATCTCATCTTGGCCGGGTGGTATATATTCAATACCATCTTCTGGGATTGGATCTGTGGTATCTTCGTCGACTTCGCTACTATTGGATACCAACAGTTTGGACAAATGCTCTTTCCATATCCTTAGCACACTACCTGAATCAGTTACCAGATTTCCTTGCTGGTCTCTACAGGAGGATGTGCCAGTTCCAAAGCCATCAGTCTGATGTTCCACTCTTTGGTAGAATTTTCGGACTTCATTCTGTCTCCTGTACACCTCGATTTGTTCACAATCCCGCTTTTCCATCTCTCCCTTTTTCCTGCGGAAAAGACGTTTCTCCTCTCTGCTTTTTTCACGATACCTCTCTCGTGCGCTACCCGTTGCTACTGATTGTAAAATAGCCATATATGCCGCATTTTTCTCTTTGCTAGCAGCACGACACTCCTGGTCATACCATGGATTCCTTGGTGGAGGTCTCTGGTATCCAAGTACTGATTTTGCGGCTGTTTGCATGGAGGGGGCAATGTTTTGCCATTGTCCTGATATGTTATCGGGACGAGGAGTGCTTTGATTGAGCAGTTGGGCCAGTTGAATGGAATATGCTGTGGCTATCTGTTGTGTTTGAAGCCTATCGATGTCCAACTTCCGTGTTGTGTCTGTTAGCACTTTGTTTGCTACGTTTAATCTGGTACGTACCTTTGCTGTAACAAGGTAGTGGTCCAAGTCTATTTTTGCACCTCGGAATGATCGTACATCCAACACGCTTGATGCTTGTCTTCCATCTATCACAACGTGATCAATTTGATTTCCTATTCTTTGATCTGGCGACAGCCAGGTGCCCTTATGAATATCGAGATGCTTAAATCTGGTACTGCTAACTATCATGTTTCTTGCAGCTGCAAAGTCTATCAGCCTCATACCATTGTCAGATGTTTCACTGTGGAGACTGAATTTCCCGAGTGTTGGGCCAAAGATATTCTCCCAGTATAATTTTAATGTCATGGGCAGGGCAACGGTCATAAGTTTCTTCTAAGCGCTCGTAAAATATATCTTTGGTCTGTTCGTCCTTGTCTTCAGTGGGAGCATGAGCGCAAATAAAGCTGATGTTAACGAATTTTGCTTTTACGAGTAACCGCTTTAAAGCGAGTCTTTCATTCACTGGGGTGAAGTTGGAGACCAGATGTTTTAACCTCCGACCAACTACAAATCCGCAACCAAACTCATGTTTTCACCTTTAGGTGTTGTTGTGACGCCTTTCCCCGTAAACTGCACCTGCTCTATAAAGAGTGCGAACATTCCAGGTGCAGATTCGCAGATCATGGTCCTTAAAGCGTTTGCAGAGTTCGTCAACTTTTTCTAAGGGAGGGTTACTAACTCGACGCCCAAACCCAAGTTTTTAACGTTCTTATGGGTGAACGCGCGGCACATGTTAGCACACTACCTTTAACGGGTGTTAAAGGCAGTTCCCCAGGTGTCACCACGGGGAGGTCAGTGTCCACTTGAGATGAAAGAGGGACCAAGATAAATCCTGGGCTTTGCCATGTTAAAACCGGTCAGGACCGTCGCTTGGTATCTTCCATCCCCTACGTCACCCAACAATGAACTGCTAAAGTTTTTCATCGATTCGACCAAAATTGTAACATTTAGAAAATTTTGCTGAAAATGCACCTTTGACCCCATACAAATTACTGTGGAAACAAAGATCGCTAGGTTGGCACGGGTTAACCTTAACCGATCGCCAATAACATTGCATATGTGTGGTTTTTGGGTAAAATGAAAAAAATTAGGGGGTAGGAAATCAAATCATAAAATGTTTGCTTTTTGGGTCACTCTACGCAGCAACTTTGAATGAAAGGTGCTTACACCTGGAAATTTTTTGCGGATTCTGAAACTACAATGTTCATAGATGAAAAAAAGCAAAAAACAAAAAAAAAATCGCCGGAGCGCTTTTATAATAAATTGCGATTCAAATTTACATTATTAGGGGTTTTTTAGGCTTTCACGATTTTGCTTGGAAACCACATGTCCTATCGCAATAGAACTTAGGAAAAAGTTATAGGTATGAAAATTTTCTACATGATTGGTCTTTATGATACGATGTTTTTTGGAGGGGTGGGATACTAGCTCAACGCCCAACCCATTCTGCTTATAATACATGTTAGCTTATTACTTTTAAGGGGTTTTAAAGCCAACTTCCCATGTGACACCACGTGGAGGTCAGTGTCCACTTGAGATGAAAGAGGGGGCCAAGAGGGCCGTTAGTTGGTATTTTTCATCCCCTAAGTTTGGGGACAATTAGGACAATAGTTTTGGAAGAATTATCGGATCTACTCAATTTTATCAATCTTTAAGGGTCCCCTGCAAAAACTTGCTCGTAGACTAAATCTTTAGACTGTTCGTCCATGTCATCCAACGGCCAATGAGCTAAGAAAATACTATTGTTAGAACATTTATAATTTTTTCAGCCCATTGTGTTCCACCACGGCTTCCCATAAAATACCATACAAAAACCATTACTGGATTCCTACTTCTAGTTAAATGAACCTACAATTGTTCTGCTACAATGTTAAGCAGTTCTTTCCTCCATAACAATGATTTGATTTCCAAGCAACTTCTACTCCACCACTATGTGTAAAGAAATGATGATAGTTTTGCATGTCCTACGATAATCACGTTTCACAAATTGCATAAAATTACATTTTCTCTTCTTTATGTAGTCGTTGTTGTTGCTGCTGTTGCATTTGCTGTTACAAATGTTGCGGGTTTTGTACGACTATAAATCGGCAACTCTTAATACTGTGGCAATTGATTATGTGGTCATATTGTGGGTGTTCTATGTGCATACAATTCAATGTTGTTTGTAGACAGGCATTCTTCAGACTCATTCGCATAGCTGCCACCTTCTACAATTTCAGATCTAAACAATCGTGTGTTGTATATATGTATATTGTGTTGCCGTTCTGGTTTACTATAATGGTGGTAATGACCACCATCCAGAATTCTAGTCTCTCCCTTTGTATGCATTACCCGAAAAAATCAATGTTGTCGTTAATAACATAGTTTCCAGTTACAGTTTTGTCCATTGTCCTTTCGTTCATGTATCCTGTGTTGTTTATTTTGTACTACTGCCATAGCAAATATGTTGGAATGTGTCATGTGTTGTATGTTCTTTTTGTCTGCTGGTGGTTACTGGTTGTTGTCGCCCAATGCTGTTACTACTGTAACCTCTGTTGTCGGTAGTTACACATTCAATGTTGCTTTTAATCAACAGATCTAGAAACTAAACACACCCGTGCCACATATAACTCCTACCAGAAGTCCTACGGCCTATCGTTTCATTTATTGTTGAGGTATTCCAGAACATTTTCGTTATTTTATCTGTTTGCATAACCTGCCTATTTTCTCAACCTCTCTCTCTCTCGGCAATGGGTGGTGTTCTGTGGGTTGACCATTGCATGGTGGCTGTGTTGGTTCTTTTATGGAGACATTTGTGGCATTTGCCCATTGTAAACAATGTCGGTCATTTCAATTGCATTGTTATTTGGATTATTGCTTAGTTAGTGAAGCAACAACAGCATCGACTAGTTAAAGACAATTGCCAGTGATTGATATTTGAATGAATATTGAAAGTAGGAATTTCAATTCAGTATAGTTGTATGATTCTGCATCCCGCTTTCTACCAAGAGTACATATGAAATATACGCTCTCATCCATCTGAATTTGATGATATTGATATCCGCTTTAATCACCAAGCCTGAAATAGGTTCCGACCAAAGTAATACACCACGTGTAATTAACCAAACCGTAATGCCAGACAATAAATTCAGCTGTTGGTTTCTTATCGCTGATGTTCGTTACTTTCTTCAGGAAGAAATGTATTCCAGGTGCAGATCATAAAGTCTTCGAAACGTTTCCGAAGACCATCAACAATTTGTCAAGATCAGAAATGTGACTCATGTCTATAATGGTTCAAACTCAATATATGAAAAGACCGACAATTTGATGTCAATCTAGGCATATTCGTCCCTCGGTCTGGCTAGGGGAAGTAACCAATTTGGTCTAAACTTAGTACGTCGAAAGATTTCTTGATACCCACTAAAGTTGGACAGTTTTGAATTTAAATTCAGTTAAGACGGTACGTCTCGGACCGTGCTTAAATTAAGTTTCGCGGGTAGTCCTTGTGATCACGACTACCAGAGCACAATTTTTTCTAGCAAAAATGAATGCTTTCTCTAATTTAGATATGACTCAATATTTAGGGACAATCCCTGGTCTTAACTGCAGGTAGTCACCGTCCGCCTTGCACTCAGAAGGTATGCGGTTCAATTCCCGACCAGATCATCAATATTTTCGGATGTGGCAAATCTCCTCAGTTTATTATTGGTTTACATTTCGTAAGTAGTTTAGTCATTAAAAATATGAATTCGCGTGCACTCATTGATATGAGAGAGGTCTCCCAGGTAACTACGGGAACGTTGTGGGAACATATGTATGTAGTCCCTGTGGTCTTGATCACGCTTTAATTTTATTATCCGTACTTCCCTTGGCGTAGAGAATGCAACGGTCCTGACCTTGTTTAACACGGCAGAGCCCACAACTTATCTTGGTCATCTCTGGGGCACTAATGGGCCCTTAGTGTCACCTGCGGAAACACCTACCCCTATGACAAACATCCTACTATGAAAAGATAAAGAAAATGAAAAACACACCACTTTGAAATTGTTCCATTTTTTGTTGTAGTACTCTTCGGCAGTCGCATACGTTCAATGATATTCCAAGCCATGTCCGAATTTTGTATTCCCGCAACATTTAATGGTACCTGGTATTTTTAACCAGCTTTTAATGATCGAATCTCTATTTTTATGTAGCCATTCTGGTTCTATGCTAAACGGGAAAGCGGGAATTACAATTTTAGGAGAATGTTTTAAGTCTCCAACGAAGACCTAATACCGAATTTCAGATATTTCGCTTGCATAATGTGGCCAAAACCTTAAAAATTCCCAAATTGGGAGGTACCGTTCTATTGGGGCGAAGACGAAATAGCAAATTTCAGCTATTTCAATGGGATATTGATGCCACAACCTTCAAAATACTGAAAATCATTCTATGAGGGCTATAGCACAACGTGGACCATTACTAACAATTCTCTTTATAAATATTTTATAAAACTATGGAAGATAATGAGGCTAACACCTTTAAAATACCGAAAAATCCATAGAGCAATAACAGCTTCTGTATATATACAACTGTTGATTTCAACCGACAAATGATCGTTATATCAACATAGAATTTTATCCTGATAAAGAAAAATTCCTTACCCCAGGTTTTCGGGATTTTTCGGGGGCAATTTCGGTACAGCGGGATTTGTCGGGACTTGCCACTATAAGAGTATTTTATGAAGTAAAAAATTCAATTTTTATTGAAAAATTAAATAAATTGAAATTAATAAAATAAGAAAATATTATTGTAATAACAAGTAAGAACAGCTTTAAGTTCGGACGGGCCGAACTTGTTATAACCTTCACCAGGAGTGGTATTAAATAAAATGGAACAATTAGTTTCCTTTCCTTTATCAAAAAGACTTAATTCCAAATTTCAGCAATTTCGGTAAAACAATATTGCTAACCTTCAATATATGGAAATTCGGGAGGTACCGTTCTATGGGGGCTATATAAAAACGTCGATCTATACCGACAATTTTCTGGAGTAAAGTTTTTAGACTCAGAGAAGACTAAATACGAATATATGGTCGTAGACGCATACTTATATATATCAAAATTAATGTCTCGACGAGCTGAGTCGATCTGGCTATGTGTGTCCGTCTGTCCATCTAAACCTTGTAATCGCGCTACAGGTCGCAATTTTGATCGGATCGTAACCAAATTTTGGGTGTTGATGAGGTTCCCTTCAATATATGGAAATTCGGGAGGTACCGTTCTATGGGGGCTATATAAAAACGTCGATCTATACCGACAATTTTCTGGAGTAAAGTTTTTAGACTCAGAGAAGACTAAATACCAAATTTACGATATTTCACTAGGATAATGTGGTTGAAACCTAAAAATACCGTAAATCACGAGGTACGCTTCTATGGGGGATATAGGAAGACGTGGACCTATACCGACGATATTCAGTCGGAAAGGGTTTTACTTCCAACGGAGAGTAAATACCAAATCTCAGTCATTTCTGTTTGTTGTTGTGGCCACAACCCTCAAAAAAAGGAAAATCGGCAGATACCGTTCTATGGGGGCTATATGAAAGCGTGGACCTATACGGACAAACTTCATATGGAAAGATTTATAACTGAAATGAGGACTAAATACCAAATTTCAGTAATATCGGAGAAGTATTGAGGCCACAACCTTCAAAATACCGGAAGTCGGTAGGTACCGTTCTTTGGGGCTATATGAAGGCGTGGACCCATACCAACAAAATTCTCGGGGAAAATGTTATATTCCCAATGAAGGCTAAGTACCAAATTTCAGCCACTTCGGTGTGATAACGAATCTAAAACCTTCAAAATACCGAAAATCGTTTGGTACCGTTCTATGGGGGCTGTATTAAGGCTTGGGCCTGTACCAACAAATTTCTGTGGGAAAGTTTTATTACCCGAACGAAGACTAAATACCAAATTTCAGCCACTTTAGATGAATTTTGAGCTCACAACCTTCAAAATACCGAAAATCGGGAGGTACCGTTCTAGGGGGGCTATATGGAGTCGTGGACCTATACCGACAAATTTAGAGTGGAAAGTTGAATACCCCTAAAGAAGACTAAATACCAAATTTCAGCAATTTCAATGGATTATTGTGGCCATAACCTTCAAAATACCGAAAATCGGGAGGTACTGTTCTATGGGTCCTGTATGAAGGCGTGGACCTGTACCGAACACTTTCTGGGGGAAAGTTTCGTACCCCCATAGAAGACTAAATACCAAATCTCAGCCATTTCGGTGGGTTGTTCAAAATACCGAAAATCGGGAGGTACCGTTCTTTGGGGGCTATATGAAGGCGTTGACCCATACCAACGAAATTCTGGGGGAAAGTTCTATACCCCAAACGAAGACTATGTACCAAATTTCAGCCATTTCGGTGTAATAATGTATCTAAAACCTTCAAAATACCGAACATCGGGTGGTACCGTTCTATTGGGGGCTGTATTAAGGGCTTATTGTGGCCATAACCTTAAAAATACAGAAAATCGGTAGGTACCGACAAATTTCTGAGGAAAAGTTTTATACCCCCAACGAAGACTTACTTACTTACTTAGCTGGCCCATTACAGAACATTTGTTCTATAGGCCGAACTAAGAAGAGATCTCCATTCCTCTCTATTTGTTGCTTTGCTCTCTGGAATACCGCGCCTTGTCATCTCATCATCCACTTGTTTGCGCCATCTATTCCTTGGCCTGCCAATTCTGCGTGCACCGCCATGTGGCATGTATTCATACGCCTTTTTAGTGGGTTCATCATCGCTCATTCTTTTGATATGGCCTAGCCAACGCAATCGCTGCATCTCGATACGTTTAACAATATTGATGTCGTTGTATAGCAGATACAGCTCGTGGTTCATGCGACGTCGATATTCACCGTCAACGCAGATTGGTCCGTAGATCTTTCGAAGAATTTTTCTCTCAAACACACCAAGCACTGCCATGTCTGCTTGCGCAAGTACCCAGGCTTCGGAGCCATACATCAGCACGGGTAGTATCAGTGTTTTGTAGAGCGTTATTTTTGTTTGACGAGATGTGGCTTTGTTTTTAAACTGCTTACTTAATCCAAAGTAGCATCTGTTGGCCAATACAATTCTTCTTTTTATTTCACAACTGATGTCGTTTGTTGTGTTGACGGAGGTGCCGAGGTAGACGAAGTCTTTTACTACCTCAATATTATAGGAACCAACTTCCACAGTCGGTCCGAGCTCAATGGACGCATTGCGCGTCGACACCATCAACTTGGTCTTCTCACCGTTTACCGCCAGACCCACTTTAGCAGATTCTCCTTCGACTTTTATAAAGGTATCAGTTACTTCTTTTACTGATCGACCCATGATGTCTATATCATCAGCATAAGCAAGTAACATGTGACTATTGGTGTAGATTGTGCCACTTCTTTTGACGTTTGCCTCTCGTATAACCTTTTCTAGCAGGATGTTGAAGAGGTCACACGAAAGGCTGTCTCCTTGTCTGAAACCTCTTTTGGTACCAAACTCTTCGGAGAGGTTCTTTCCTATTTTAACTGAGGACCTCGTGTCAGTTAAAGTCATTTTACAAAGCCGGATGAGCTTTGCGGGAATACCAAATTCAGACATGGCTTGGAATACCTTTGAGCGCAGCGGACTGTCGAAGGCTGCTTTATAATCGACAAAAAGGTGGTAGGTGTCGATCTGCATCTCTTGGGTCTTCTCCAGGATTTGCCGCAGGGTAAATATCTGGTCAATGGTGGACTTGCCAGGTCTAAAGCCGCATTGGTATGGTCCAATAATCTCGTTGACCATTGGCTTTAGTCGTTCGCACAATATCCCTGACACGATCTTGTAGGCAATAGGGAGTAGACTTATGCCCCTATAGTTAGAGCATACAGTCTTATCTCCCTTCTTGTGGACGGGGCACAGGATACTCAGGTTCCAATCGTCGGGTACTCGTTCTTCCTGCCAGATGGTGCTAACTAGCTGATGAATACACCTTATCAGCGTGTCGCCTCCGGTTTTGAACAGCTCGGCTGGTAAGCCATCGGCACCTGCTGCCTTATTATTCTTCAGCCGATTTATTGCTGTCTTTACCTCATCTTGGCTGGGCGGTATACATTCAATACCATCTTCTGGGATTGGGACTGTGGTATCTTCGTCGTCTTCGCTGCTATTGGATACCAACAGATTTGAAAAATGTTCTTTCCATATCCTGAGTACACTATCTGTATCAGTTACCAAATTACCTTGCTGGTCTCTACAGGAGGATGTGCCTGTACCAAAGCCATCAGTTTGATGCTTGACTCTTTGGTAGAATTTTCGGACTTCATTCTGGCTCCTGTACATCTCGATTTTTTCACACTCCCGCTTTTCCATCTCTCTCTTTTTCCTGCGGAAAAGACGTTTCTCCTCTCTCCTTTTCTCCCTGTATCTCTCTCGTGCGCTACGCGTTGCTACGGATTGTAAAGTAGCCTTATATGCCGCATTTTTCTCTTCGGTGGCAGCACGACACTCCTCATCATACCATGGATTCCTTGGTGGAGGTCTCTGGTATCCAAGTATGGATTTTGCGGCTGTTTGCATGGAGTGGGCAATGCTTTGCCATTGCGCTGATATGTTATCGGGATGAGGAGGGCTTTGATTAAGCAATTGGGCTAGTTGAGTGGAATATGCTGTGGCTATCTGTTGTGATTGCAGCTTACCGATGTCTAACTTTCGTGTTGTGTCTGTTCGTACTTTGTTTGCTACGTTTAAGCGGGTGCGTACCTTTGCTGCAACAAGGTAGTGGTCCGAATCAATGTTTGCGCCTCGGAACGATCGTACATCCAACACGCTCGATGAATGTCTTCCATCTATCACAACATGATCAATTTGGTTTCTTGTTTTCTGATCTGGAGACAGCCAGGTGCCCTTATGAATATCGAGATGATTAAATCTGGTACTGCTAACTACCATGTTTTTTGCAGCTGCAAAGTCTATCAGTCTCATACCATTGTCAGATGTTTCACTGTGGAGACTGAATTTCCCGACTGTTGGGCCAAAGATATTCTCCTTTCCAATTTTGGCATTAAAATCGCCTAGAATGATTTTAATGTCATGGGCAGGGCAACGGTCATATGTTTCTTCTAAGCGCTCGTAAAATATATCTTTGGTCTGTTCATCCTTTTCTTCAGTGGGAGCATGAGCGCAAATAAAGCTGATGTTGAAGAATTTAGCTTTTATTCGAATTGCAGCAAGTCTTTCATTCACTGGAGTGAAGCTGGATACAAGATGTTTTAGTCTCCGACTAACTACGAATCCACAACCAAACTCATGCTTTACGTCATGGCAGCTATAATACAGTGCGTCTCCTTTAGGTGTTGTTGTGACGCCTTTCCCAATCCATCGTATTTCCTGTATGGCAGTAATATCGGTCTTGTACTTTTCAAGTACGTCTGCCAATGCGAAGACTGCACCTTCTCTATAAAGAGTGCGAACATTCCAGGTGCAGATTCGCAGATCATGGTCCTTAAAACGTTTGCGGGGTTCGTCAACTTTAGAGGGGTTTGTTTTTCTTTTCTTTCGTTTTTTCATAGTAGGCTGTTTTTTCTAGGGGAGGGTTACTAACCCGACGCCCAAACCCAAGTTTTTAACGTTCTTATGGGTGAACGCGCGGCACATGTTAGCTCACTACCTTTAACGGGTGTTAAAGGCAGTTCCCCAGGTGACACCACGGGGAGGTCAGTGTCCACTTGGGATGAAAGAGGGACCAAGATAAATCCTGGGCTTTGCCATGTTAAAACCGGTCAGGACCGTTCCTTGGTATCTTCCATCCCCTACGTCACCCCCCCAACGAAGACTACGTACCAAATTTCAGCCACTTCGTATGAATATTGATGCCACAACCTTCAAAATACCGAAAATCGGGTGGTACCGTTCTATGGGGCTGTATTAATGCGTGGACCTATACTGACAAATTTAGATGGGAAAGTTGAATACCCCCAACAAAGACTAAATACCAATTTTCAGCACTTTCATTGGATTATTGTGGCCATAACCTTCAAATACCGAAAACCGGGAGGTACCGTTCTATGGGGGCTATATGCAGGCATGGACCTATACCGGCAAATTTAGAGGGGGAAGTTGAATACCTCCAACGAAAACTAAATACCAAATTTCGGAGGAATATTGAGGCCACAACCTTCAGAATACCGAAAATTGGGATGTACAGTTCTATGGGGGCTATATGAAGGCGTGGACTTAGCCAGTCGTCAGTCCTAAATTTCTGTGAAGGATCAAGTGTGATTCGAAGTATTTTGTGCTCCATAAACTTAAAAAATTTTTTTATGCCAAACTCCTAGAAAATAACCTGAAACTTTTTGAACATTTGACACAAGATAAAGTAAAAGTTTTAGAAAAATTAGAAATGTCTAAATCAGAAAACGCATTTTTTTGAGTTATGCCACGCGTTGAGTAAATGTGCGATACGTACATACCATAGACCTTTACCAACGAACCCATGGTATGATCAAGAGTGCCGTGTTGCTAGCGGAAACAAGAATGCGGCATACAGGGCTACCCCACATTGTAGGGCTTTCTAGATTCTAAAATCAGAAGTGCACGAGAGAGATATAGGGAGAAAAGGAGATAGGAAAATCGTCTTACCACAAAAGAGAGAAATGACAATGCGGGAGTGTAAAAAAATCGAAAGTCAAAATGAAGTCCGAAAGTTCTGTACAGGCACATTCTACAGTAGAGCAAGTTAATATAGCAACAGATACAGATATTGTGCTCAGGCTATGGAAAGAGAGGTTTTTTCAAACCCTTGTTATCCAGTGCTAACTAAGACGACAAATACACCACAGATATTATTCCAGAAGATGGTAGTGATTGTCATTTAGAAGGAAAAAACACGTACCCGATGTTCTCAAAAATGTTATACAAGATGCTGCGAATCCATCAACAAGAACTGATATTAAACTGTGCTCTCAAATTATAGGTTCATAAGTCTGTTATATATTGCCGATCGAACCACTAAAGTCCGCGTTCTATGTAATTGATCTATATCAGTATGGCTTTATAACAGGCAAATATACCACCGACCCGATATTTACCTTGCGGCAAATCTTGTAAAGACCAGTGAGATGCAGATCGATCCTCCATCTTTTTGTTTATTATAAAGCAGCTATGCCGACGACATTAACATCATCGGTCTATCAACAAATTAAGAAATTGATGTCTTCAAATCAAAAAGTAGAAAGTGAATCTGCTTAAGTTGATGCCGAGTTGATGATATTGCATTGCTACCACAGAACTCGGACTAAGTGTGGAAGGCAACAACAAAAACATCAGTGAAATAAAAGAAGAATAGTATTGGCCAACAAGTGGCTCTTTGGTCTAGGTAAGAAGTTAAAAAAACCAAATTTCGTAAAATTTAAATTACACTTTTCAAAACAGTGATAATACTAGTGCTGATTGGTGTGTTCGAGAGAAAAACTTCTATGGGCCAATATGCGGTTGAATGTCGACGTCGTATTAACCACGAGCTATATCGTCTATACAACATAGTGAGTACAGTTAAAGATATCAAGATACCACGATTGCGTTGACAACAACATGTCTTACGAATGAGCGACTGGAAGCGAGGTTTCGATGAAGTAAACAAGTGGAAGACGAGATCGTAAAAACACGGCATTCTAAATTGGAAAATAAAGCAACAAAGCTTATGTTACAAATGATCTGTAGGGGGCCAACGTGGATATGTACTAACAATTCTCTGCCAGAATATACCGCCAACTATGACTAAATAACAAATTTCTGTTATTTGCGTTGGATATTGAGGATAAAAGCTTTAAAATTTCCAAATTCGGGAGATACAGTTTTATGGGGACTTTTTGAAATGTGGGCCTATACTGACAACTCTTTGTAGGAATGTTTTATACCCCAACAAAGACTAAACTCAAAATGTTAGCCACTTCGGTAGCATAATGCGGCTAAACCCTTGAAAATACCGAAAATGGGTCTGTACCTTTCTACAGGGGACTATATCAAAAAGTGAATATATCTATAATTCTCTGCAGAAATATTTTATGCTCCAAACGCAGACTAAATAACAAATCTCAGCCAATTCGTTTGAATAATGTGGCAACAACCTTCAAAATTCTAGGAGGTACCGTTCTAAAAAAAGAAAAAAAAAACGTAGACCTATACCGACAATTCTTAGCTGGAATATTTTAGACCCCAACCCTATATCGCCCAAGAATTTTATCCTGATAAAGTAAATATATTGGAGTGATACAGACACTTTTTCAAAAAGTGGTTTCCGATTTCCTTTATTTTTCGCTGTGGTGCTGCTGCTCATCAGCAAAACATTATATTTCAAATTTGTATTATATATTCAGATTTTTTTTCGACTAACGGCCACCTAAGTACCACCGATTCGAACTACATTGCGGCATTAATCGGGATTACAAGGTTTACATGGAGAGACGAACGAATACAAATAACCATATAGAAACAGCTCGTAGGGACATTAATTTCGTTTTAGATAAAGGAGGGTCTACTACCATTATTTCGATGTGTTACAAACATTTAAGGCAAAACCAAACTTCCCACGTAGAGGTGTAGGGTATAAAAACGGATGATGAGCTTGTCATCGGTTTTCAATTAAGTGGCGCATCAATATTTTTTTTCTTTTTAACAGTATTTTTTTAAACATGTTTCTCAATCATGAACTTTACATTTAATAACTTTCCCAAGTAAATATTTGCACAAATATTGTTAAAAATGACAAAACGAAATTAGTTTTTCCATAACATGCTCACAACTATAAACCCAACGAAAAAACATGTCAGTGCAAAACTTTTGTGACGTTTGGTTAAGTTGAGTACTTGAATGTCGTTAGAAATATAACTTAAAGTTGAAGGAAAACTTTTGTTGAGGAACTTTACACAATGTAGTGCATATGCAGAGAAAATAGGAGTAGGAATAGGAGTCGTCGCGAAAAATAAGCGCAAAAGGTGAATAACGCCAAAAATGTCGCAGCATTTATTTGAACATGAACAACAAAACCGCAAAAAATTCCCTTACATTCCTTTCAATTGCAGGTAAATCCATCGAAAGTTGTGTTCTCATTCCGTGTTGTCGTGAAATTCAAGCGGAGCTGCCACCCACTCAACCATCGTCAACAACTGTGTTTAGTTTGCTTAACGACAATTTCCGTTTCCTTTCCAAGTGTTTGTGGCGGGAAAATTTGTGCACTTTGCCAGGGAATAAGATATGAAACTCAAGTATCGATTACCAGCTAGCTCACTAAACAGGAATGTTGGCGTTTTTGTTGTTGTGCACCGAAATAATTTAATGATTTCCTTAGAATTAAGGAAATATATAAATTTCAAATTTCCCCATGTTTTCGGTTTGAGAATTTAAATCCCCGTTTTGTTGTTTGTGAGGCTTTAATCTTCTGATGACCTAAAAATGTCAAATTATTCCATTTCCAGGCTTGTGCTGTGGGTCTGTACAAAAAATATCCTTATTTAGGTTTTTATTAGAGAAAAAATATTAAAACTCATAACGGACAGGCAGGAAAGCGAGCTAGCTCTATTGCCAAGTTGACATGATTTCTGTGCTGAACATGGTGTTGCTGCATTTTCCCAAATACTCCAGCATTTTAGCCTGGCTTCACATAGCCTTCATGTAACTCGTTAAAAAATGTTTCGTTTCCAATTAGTAACGCAAGCTTAAGTAAAAGTTCCATGAATTTTCCCTACATTTTCTCTTCTCATATAAAATGTGTTGTTGGTTTTTTTTTTCGTTTATACACTCCACGTCAGTAGAATAGCACACCTACATTTTTGTTAATGTTAGCTTATTTATCCCAAAACGAATGAATCTGCGTTGTCTTGTGGGGATGTAAAGTCGATAATGTTCCATATCAAACATAGAAAAAATTATGTTTCTAGTTCTTCGCGAAATGATTTTCTGATCATTTTTCCGATAGTACTATGAAAAATAGGCATTTATTTTTGGTCATCAGGATAGAACAGTCACTTTATTTTCGCGAATTTTTGAGATATTAAAGCCGAATTTTCTTTCAGTCGATAAAGCAAGGCTTTCTAATCATTTTTCACCAAAGAAAACCTATAAATTATTCCGCGGACACCGAAATAACAGCGTTAAAGGGTTTAAATTGACAGATATTGGAAACATCTCGGAATATCAATAGGAGTCGCGCAATTATGTCATATTTCTTCACAATAAGATAGAATATGACACAGACAACCTCGACGGATACAATCGAGTGCTTCGGATGCTGATAAGATGGAACATTTTCAACATAATTATGAAAAACGTCAAAATTTCTTATAAAAACCATGATGTTTTGTTCAATAAAATGATTTTCCGCGAACAAGTCTGCCGTTTAAAGGTTTGGAAATATGCTTCAGATTTGAAGGAAGATAATCTGATACGAAAACAAACGTTATTTTAATACATTAAGGGAAATGTTAGTACTTTTTAAAACAACATACGAAACCTAAAACCTCAATTTCCATGACTGTGTTTTCCCGCGAAAACGGGGCTTTTACATTTGCGAGTTCAGTTTAAAAAACTACTAATTTGTAAAATCCGGTATGGAGTGCATAACCTGGTCCATTTATACTGGAGCATAACACTGTTGAGAACAGTCGCGGACAACGAAATAAGAACATATATAAAATGCAAAGTCCAAAGGGTGTGTTCAATTTGAAAAATATACTCAAATTTCCTCAGTGTATTAAAATAACGGTTGTTTTCATATCAGATTATTTTCCTCTGAATCTGAAGCATATTTCCAAACCTTTAAACGGCAGACTTGTTCGCGGAAAACCATTTTATTGAACAAAACATCATGGTTTTTATAAGAAATTTTGACGTTTTTTATAATTATTTTGAAAATGATCCACCTTATCAGCATCCGTAGCCCTCGATTGTATCCGTCGAGGTTGTCTGAGTCATATTCTATCTTATTGTGAAGAAATATGACATAATTGCGCGACTCCTATTAATATTCCGAGATGTTTCAAATATCTGTCAATTTAAACTCTCTAATGCTGTTATTTCGTTGTCCGCGAAATAATTTATAGGTTTTCTTTGGCGAAAAAGGATTAGAAAGCCTTGCTTTATCGACTGAAAGAAAATTTGGCGTTACTATCTCAAAAATTCGCGAAAATAAAGTGAATGTTCTATCCTGATGACCAAAAATAAATGCCTATTTTTTACAGTACTATCGGAAAATTGATCGGAAAGTTATTTCGCGAAGAGCTAGAAACATAATTTTGTCTGTGTTTGATAAGGAACATCATAGACTTTAAATCCCCACAAGATTAAAAACGCAGATTCATTATTTTTGGGATAAAAAAGCTAACATTAACAAAAATTTAGGTGTTCTATTCTACTGACGTGGAGTGTATTTCTGTTGGAAATTTGCTCATTTTTGGATTTTTTGTTCATTTTCTTTAGATTCCAACCACCACTGAGTGCTCCATATTCACTGTGTTATGATGATTGCAATTTGTTACTTTAAAGGTGTGCACTGGCAGCAAAAATTGTTGCAGAACAAAGAAAATGGATTACAATTTTTATAGGTCATACAAATTGAGCTCTTCTAAATGTGCAGTCTTGTTTGGGGATAACCTAAGGGACTCGGGGATATATATTTTAAAAACACTAAAAATGAGAGCGAACGAATTGCACTTAATATTGAAACGAATTTAAGATTCTTTTGGGGATTTTGATTTAATTTTGATATTTTATAGTTTGGCGGGTATTTATAACATATTTATAGCATTATGAAAACTGAATAGGTGAGAAATGGACTGAATATGTGAATTGGTATGGACACGATTCTATGGTGAGGAGTCTCTTTTCATTTGTTAGGCAACGCCGATTATGTTGGTTTAAATCGCTGCAGATTAGAAACCATATTGCCGATATTCCGTAATTATATTTGCATATCCTCTACCATATAAGGAACGGTATATTAAGTTATTTACTATTATGTTTTGTACTATAAGTTTCTTACTCTTCGAAATAATCACTTCAGAGCTCACACAGTTTATACACTTTTAATCAGCGTGTAATTCTAGCTCGATTTCGACATCCGTTTCTCTGTTGAAATTACTCTAGCGTCCAAACGACTTGAAGTAGGTGGACAAAATGTTGGTGAAATGTATTGTGGGGCCGTAGAAAGTTTGGTATTTAAAATCTGTTGCCCCCATATAAAGTGACGAGTGCCGTGTATTTGTCCCATTTGACCATCGAATTGGTTGTTATTTGGTATTTTGTGAGTCTACGTTTTAATATAGCCCCCATAGAACGGCACCTTCCGATTTTCGGCATTTTTAAAGTTTTAGCCTCATTATCCCACCAAAATTGTATTAAATCCTCGCTTGGGCTACACAACTTTTTCCCAAAAATTTATCACAGCGGTCAAAGTTTTGATATAGCGCCCATAGGACGGTACTTTCCGATTTTGGAAACTATTTAGATTTAAACAGCATTATCTCTCTGAAATAGGTGATATTTGTTCATATTTAGCTTTGGAAAAAACATTTTTCTCTAGATTTTCTATTTTATTATTTTTCTGTATGACCCCTATTGAACCCTCCCAATTTTTGGTATTTTGAAGGGTTTTGCCTCATTATACTCCCGAAATTTGGTATTTCGCCTTCACTAGGGTTACAAAATTTGTTTACAGATATTTGTAGGAGCATTAATCTGCTCTCGGTACTCTCCGATGAAAAAAATTGTTAAGGTATTTAACAGAATCAGCTAATATTTGGAATTTAGTCTTCGCTTGGGTTACAAAACTTTTCTTTGTTGTTGTTGTTGTTGATGTAGCACCGCAAAAGCGTTCGTTCGTGTAATATTTCAGTTATCAGGTTCCTCTGTATCCAGATTCAAGAATTCTGCAACCTGGACTGGTTGCGTCCATAAGGAATCAGGAAACAGGTGAGTGGGGTTAGCCGGGCAGCTACATGTTGGGCAGGTGTTGCGTATCATGGCGTCAATTCGGGCCCAATACGAATTGAGGCGGCTGCATCATCCGGATCTTAACTGGGCTAAAACCACTCGTGTTTGCCTTGGCAGTTGGCGTTCTTCTGCTGCGATGGATGGGGGAGGATGGACTCCAAGTACGGCATTCACACTGTATCTCTGTACTGCCTGTGTAACCATGTCAGTTTGAATGGTATCCAAGCCTGCCTTTTAAGCTCGTTGGTCTAGAGATTCTCTCTTATACCTTTGGACCTCTCTCTCTGGGTGGAGGAAGCCTGTCCATTAACTCGTGACAGGGATGCTCACTGCGATAACACCCAAGCAGGTACTTCATCGACAACATTTTATTGTGTTGACGCACCGGTAAAATCTTCGTTTCCTCATGAAGATGGTCCACTGGTGACATGAGGAGGCACCATGTAGCAGTTCTCAGGGCAGCATTCTGGCAGGTTTGAATATTCTTCCATTGCGTAGTGCTAACCTTTGTAGACCACGCTGGCGCCGCATAGCTTACCACAGACCGGCCTATAGCATTGTAGGTAGACACGTGGTTTCTATGTCAGCTCCCCAAGTGCTGCCGTCCAGCGACTTGAGCACCTTGTTCCTACTTCTGATCTTATCGCAAATAACTGTGGCATGCGCAGACGACTTAAACATGCAATTGAACGTTACACCCAGTATTTTGGGGTAGTTAGTGGTCGGAATCAGTTCACCATCGACTAATATGTTCAATGGGAGCCTCATTTCAGGCGGCCATGTGGTGAAGAGTGTGGCAGTGGATTTAGCGGTGGATAGATGATTACCCAATGTTTAAAATATGGTTGGAGATTAGTCTTCTCTATATCCTCGAACAGCTTGGCATGGTTGACCGTATCGAAAGCCTTCGATAGGCCAAGAGCCACCATGACTGTTCGGTCGCACGTCCGTTTCTGCTTCAGTCCTCTACTGACATGTGTGGATATGGCACTAATGCTGTTGTAGTACTATACATTTTCCGAAATCCATGTTGATTTTGGGCAACTGGAAAACACCTTCTGATCGTGGGGAGGAGTTGTGCCTCTAGGATCTTTGCTACTGGCGACAGGAGCGAAATCGGCCTGTACGATTCACATCTGCTGGCATCCTTGCCAGGCTTCAGTAACAGGACCACCCTGCCAACTTTCCAGGCTTCTGGTATGATATGGGTGAGAACACTTGTTAAATACTCAACTCCAGGTTCATCCAGTTGTTTAAGCATTACCATCGATATTCTGTGTGGGCCCAACGCTTTGGATGATTTCGCGTTTCGGATGGCATCTGCAACATCGCTCATCGTAAATTGTGATGGTACCTCCGCGGCTGGAAGGGCTCTTCTTATACGGCGTAGCACACTTCTCTTCGCCCTATCACTCTCGGGGTGCTCAATGAACTGCCGGTTAAAATAACACGCGCACCTCTTTGGGTCAGTTACTGTCACGCCGTTGAAAGTAACTGCTGTTCTGTCATCCTTCTTTTCAGGATTCGAGAGTGATTTAACCGTTGCCCACAATTTACTTAATCCTGCACCAATGTTGCATTGCTTCAGATGGTCTAGCCACTTTTTCCGCTTATGTTCGCCCACTAGCCTGTTGACTTCAAGAGTAAGTTCTCTAACTCTTGGGTCTTCGGGGTTCGTACGACGAAGCTCATCACGTTCATTTGCAAGTCCCGTCGCCTCTGCTGGGAAATTTGGTCTTATTTCGGGTATTCGACCAGCAGGTATGTAGCGAGCGGCTGCTTTAGTGATGATGTCTCGGAAAGTTCTCTCAGCTACCCGAGGAACTCCCTCAATTGTCTGAAGCGGTGATTGGAAAATTCTCTGAAACCTTGCCAATCAGCTTTCCCATGGTTCAGGAAGGTACGGCGTTCAGAGGTTTACGGAGACGATGATAAGGGAAATGACGGATTGCCAGGATACGTCATTTATCAGACCTAGTGCCACAATGGTGATATCTGGCGAGCTGTGGCAGTTTCCTCTAATCCTCGTAGGAGCGTCTTCATTCATCGCGCAAAACGTGGAGCTATCGATTTGCTCTGCCCGCGCTGTACCCCTCTGGTCATTACCTAGGACGGAGTGCCAAAGCTCATGATGAGCATTGAAGTCCCCTAGCACCAGACGGTTATCGCCCTCTAAAAGCAAACTAATACACTAATACCTCGACTTGCGTTAATAATTGGTTCCGACAAACTTCAACGCAATGCGAAACAACGCTAATCGAAACACGTGTTTCCACGCGTTTGTGTGAAGAATTTGTTAATTGGTTCCAAAATTGTATTTTAGAATTTTTTCTTCTAAATTTTGCATAACAATTCAATCGAAGGTGGTTGCTAACATTTAACTTTACCAATCATATTATTATTATGTAAAGAATATCAAAATCAGTCTTTTTACGAAAAAAACTAATTAAAATATAATAAAAAATCGTCACATTATGCGAATGATTTTTAGCTTTTATTTCTCTGAGAAAAACTGTTTTATTTTTGGTCGAATAAATTTGTTGGTAAAAATATGTATTTATAACAATAAATTGCATCTCCCATATCCTATTTTGGATTACCGCTGCTATTTTCTGATTCCTTGTCCACAAACATTTCAACTGCTTTGGTTATAAGTTGCTATGCTTCTGATATTTGAGTGAATTTTAAAAATATTTTTCTGTGGTATTTAGACGATGGTGATTGTCCCTCTAATTAATGCATGTTCCAAGGCAATGTAAAATAAAAAAACTTTTCTGATTGTTTTATCGTGTGACGTTAAGAACCCATGTCCTCTTCACGATATTCAAAGCCAAATATATTATTTTTTATATAACGCAAATCGAATCTGTAACGCAAATCGAAACCAAATCTATTATTTTTTTGTTAACTCAAATCGAAACAACGCAAATCGAGGTATTAGTGTATTGGGCATACAACGCCGGGCACAGCTATTCATCGGCGCTATGTACACATTAAGCAGCTCTATATCGGCAGTATCACACTTTATTGCTACCCCCATACATTCCATGTTTTGGTCACTAGAGACAAGCTCAAGCGAGATAAGTCTGTACTGGGCAGACTGGTGTATAAGGAAGGCAAGTCCTCCTCCTCCGCTTCTTGTGCGATCCTTCCGCAAAACGTTGTAACTATCAAAACGCAAGCTACAGGTGACGGTGAGTTTTGTTTCTTGGATCGCGGCGTCCATGATGTTTTTCCGACTCATAAAATCTACAATTTCGCTGACCTTATTGCGGAGACCGTTGCAATTGAATTGCAGGAAAGATGCATTTCCGGGCCGTTGAACAACAACTTGTGGTGTTAGGTGCTGCATTTGTTTTTGTTGGGAAGACTGCGGGGGTGTCTCGTATTACGACGACGACGTAGAAGACGCACTGGGCGATGCGCTGACGCAGCAAGCAGCAACATACCTATCGCTTTAATCCCGGGTGCTACTAAGGACAGAGCATCCACGAAAATGCACCCATTCCATACATCCATTACATGTCACCCTTTGTTGGCATGTGGTGGATGCGGATCTGGCAAACGGAACAGATCCATACTGGCTCGGGCCGGGGTTCATCTCTATCCCGGCACGGACCATTCCGGGATAAATTGCCGCTCCCATGGTGAAAAAATACACGAACACAAACATATAGTTGTTGAGGTGACGGCCCCTGGTCGAAGATTCCTCCGAGTCAATCCGGTGCATAGAACCGGCCGCCGCGGCTCACTGCCATGTTTCACTCCGCTGCAAAATCGATCAGCCTCATTCTACTTTCATATGTTACCCCATAAAGTCTGAAAATAACGAGCGTGAGACCAAAGATATTTTCCGTTTATATGTTACCATTAAAAAATCTCCTAGAGCAATCTTAATGCGGTCATCTTAAGGCGCTAATAAAATATATCCTTGGTCTGTTCATGTCTCTCTTCCGTCGGGGCGAGGGCGCAAATAAGACTGATGTTAAAACTCGTTTCTTTTATACAGATTGTGGCAATTATCTCATCTATCGGAGTGAATTTGGAGACCAGGTTCTTAAGACTCTAATAACACTGGTCAACACGACTTTTGTTTCAACCGAAGTTGTTGTTGTTTCTTAATGAAATCGGCGAGCTATTTTCAAATCTGGTCACGGTTTTTCTCCATCAGCTCTTGTTCTTAAGATATAGCTCAAAATCGGTTTTTACGAGTTTTACCCAGAATTTCGTTATTTTCGGATACAAACAAATATTTTTTGCGGGTTTTTGGACACCAATATATTAAGAAGATGTTATACGCTCGATACAAAACGTTTTTTGACATATTTATGGCGAATATATATCAAGAAATATAGAAAACATACGATGAATCTTGTAAAAATTGCATATTTTGAGTATTTAAGCTGTAATTACGTCATCGGGGGAAGTCATAGGAGCTTCATATGGCATTCCGGATATGCTCAGGGTGTCTACTATATAGTCCTGTATTCAAATATATAATATAAAGTTCATAGCGCCCACGATTTGCCCATAACCTAAAAATCTTCATGAAGACTGCCATTGAAAAGTAAATGGCATATTTGGTAATGATATCACAGGTAAATGATTTCCCTTTAGCAGTCTTCATGACGATTTTTAGGTTATGGGCGAATAGTGGGCGCTATGAACTTTATATTATATATTTGAATACAGGACTATATAGTAGACACCCTGAGCATATCCGGAATGGCATATGAAGCTCCTATGACTTCCCCTGATGACGTAATTACAGCTTAAAGTAATCAAAATATGCAATTTTTACAAGATTCATCGTACGTTTTCTATATTTCTTGATATATATATTCGCCATAACTATTTTAAAAAACGTTTTGTATCGAGCGCATAACATCTTCTTAATATATTAGTGTCGAAAAACCCGCAAAAAATATTTGTTTGTATCCGAAAATAACGAAATTCTGGGTAAAACTCGTAAAAACCGATTTTGAGCTATATCTCAAGAACAAGAGCTGATGGAGAAAACCCGTGACCAGATTTGAAAATAGCTCGCCGATTTCATTTAGAAACAACAACAACTTCGGTTGAAACATTCAACTTTTTCAATTTTGTTGAGCAGTGTAATCCAACATTAATCCATATGTACAGTGCATAGTCGTTTGTATTCTTAACCTCTGCCCGTCTGGTAGTCACCGTATAATTTGGAGCTTTTGGACCATTATATCGGGAAGCATTGATTCACGAAAAATATAATATCGATGTAAACAGAACCACAAGGAATACCTTAGGTAAAAAATTTTCTTTAAACTGCATTCAAAGAAAAATTTTGAATTTTTGGGGGAAGTGGACAGATATGGACCATTTTCCAGCATAATCTAAGTCTGGACGAAATAAGTTTGGACCAAATCGGTTGCTCCGCTATGCGATATCGCGCATACCATGTTTACGATTTTTTTGAACTTTAATGAGGAGTTACCGGATGTAGTGAACGATAAGTACAATCTTTGAAACATATCTAAGATTTGCAGAAATGTTACGATATACAAAGTTTGGAACAACCCAGTATCCAGATCGAAAGTTGTCGCGCCCACCAGCCATTGCATGTGGTGGCAGTAGGGGTTTTTAAAGCTTTCGGTCCATTTTCACTGGAAGTATGGACCTTAAAAACTTGTACCGTCGTAATAGGGACAGGGAATACAAATTGTTGCAAAACAAATCGAAGCGATTTCAGAGTAGATTTTAAAACCCACTTTCCGAAATTTATTCGAAGGAGTGGGCTGGTATGGTCCATCTTCGAACTTAAACTAAGTTTGGACAACATATTGCGAAGGCCAAATTTAAGACCCAACCGGTTTATCCATTCAGGAGTTAATGTTGGACAGACGCATGGGCATGGATATATCGATGGTTTTCGTACAACGATACTTGGCTTCTAAAACCAGTTTTTCCATGAAGCCCATTTTGGTGGCATGAAAGTTTGTGTACACTTGTTAGCCTGAGGGATGATGGTGTAGCAAATTTTCAGAATTGAAATCGTTTTATTCATCAAAAATTTTTTAAATATTTTTTATTTATTTATTTTAAAAGAAAAAAGAAATACCCCGTTACTTTACTGCCAGGGTGTCACATGATCGACTTTACTTGTTGTTAATGTATTTTTTTTTTGCCTTTCTGTCTGCCTGCAGTTTTCAATTTGACATTTAAGTTTCAACGTGTCCCCTGAGGCAATTTTCTTATAGAATTTGTAGCAAGACGTTATATTATTTTATTCAAAATTATCATTATTTCTTAACTGTCATTTCGTTAATTATCATAAGCTCAATTATGATCATTATTGTTTCATTGTTAAACTATCGTTAATACTTGCTACAACGTTTTGATTCACTGTGCATTGTTTTGTTTAGTTTCATGAACACCTGCATCAACGATTTTTCTAATGCTTGTAAAGTAAGTTCGAAACACATTGAGTGGTTAACCAAACGAAGAGTTACAATGTAACAGTTATTGAGTTTTGTTCGATCACAGATTGAGTGTTATGCTTGAGCTTTTGTTTGTTGTCTCTTTTATCCTTTGTGTGTTAACGTAAAGAGCTTTCGTTTTGATTATTACAATATTGAGTATTGATGTAATGTATTGAGAGATTATTAGTTTAAAGCTTTGTTTGGATCGCTATAAAAGGACGATGCGTTCATACGAAGAACCTTGATTCTCTTATAGACAATCCATACGGTAAGAACTAAGTCTTCTTGGAAACATGATAGTGTGGCCGGTTGACTTTTTCTTCCAAAGCTAATAACATAGAATACTTGGCGAAAGCGATAGCAGTCACTTGTATTCATGTTTGAGGCCTATGGAATTAATTGTCATACATGTAAGATGTTTTATCAATAAATAACTTTTATAACGCTTATGTAGAAAACTTTGGTGTTTTATTTGAAACTGGAAGTTAGGATCTATTTTAAATAATCTCACCAAAAACCTGCTACATAATTGGCGCCCAGCGTGTTTTACCTGTTTTGAAAATTGTATGGAAATTCCTGAAACTCCAAGAAGAAGTCCACGCTTACAAACAATGACTAGTACATCGTTAACAACCGAGCAGTTTGAGAAGTTGGTGAAGGCTGTAGCTGCGGCTAATGTTAAAGTTGGCACCTTTAGTCATTGTACGGCACGTTATAATGGAGAAAAGGATTCGACTAAGCTCGAGGAGTTCATCTCGGCGATAACCACGTTTAAAACGGTGGAGAAAATTGGTGATGTTGATGCTATCAATAGTATGCCGATGTTGTTGTTGGGTGACGCTTCTGAGTGGTGGAGTGGCGTGAAATCAAAAGCAAAGAAGTTTGATGATGTGATAAAAATGCTTCGTGATTCCTTCTGTCCAGCGAAGCCTGCTTGGCGTATATATGCTGAGATTTTTGAAGGAAAGCAGCAGAAAAATGAAGCCACGGATGTTTTCATTAGAAAGAAGAGGGCGTTATTTGCTAAACTTCCAAGAACAGTTTTGGAAAGTGACCAAATCGACATCCTGTATGGAATGCTTCATGTCCAGATTCGTGATCGAGTTCTTCGGCATAAGGTGTCAAATTTCGACGAATTGCTCAAAGATGTACGAGAGGCAGAAGATTCCTTAAGTGAGCGTGGAAAAGCTGTGAACACCGAGAATATAGGTGCAGGTGGTCCAGTTCGATGCACGCATTGTCGCAAAAAGGGTCACACGAGAGACAATTGTTTTAAGAAGGAGAAAATTGAATCTGAGGCTAGGCAACAAGCTAATTACATTGCTCAAACCAGTACGGAAAAGCCGAAATTAGCATGCTATGGTTGTAATGCCCCTGGATTTGTTCGCGCAAATTGTCCAAATTGCAGTGGAAAGAAAAATAAAGGACATGCTGAAGGACATGTCGGTTTTAACAATATGTCGGTGCGGTTAGTTGGAAAAGAAATTCCATTAGCTAACATACAGATGTTTGGTGTACCAGGACAAGCATATATGGACACAGGAGCTCGTACCAGTATCGCTAGTGCTAACCTGAAGAAGGTTATGGATTTTCATGGCTGTATTTATAACAAGGTCAGAATGGAAATATCCTTAGCAGATGGAAGCAGATCGGTGCAAGAGTGTTTGTCCACAATCTGCAAAATATTTATTGGAGGCAAATCCTTGAATATTCAGTTCGTTATATTGCCAAATGCCCCAAATAATCGCACTTTATTGGGATCAGATTTTCTGGAAGAGGCGGCTATTATAATGAATATGGGCCAAGGATATTGGTGTTTCGAGGATGATCCAAGTAGTCATTTTGATTTTCCAGAGTGCTTGCCATTAGACAGTAAAAGTGGTTGGTCGGATTACAAAGCCAATTCCCAACGTGGCATCCGCAGCAGCATCAGAACCAGTCAAAAGAAAATGTGCAGACGAAGAACATGTGGAGAAAACGTACCACCGTGAAGTCTACATGTCTGAATTTGAGAGTTTTGGTCCAGAAGTGACAGGAAACGACTATTCCCCACACTCAATTCAAGCCATCTTTAAAGATTCTCTACCTCTGCATGAGCAGGATACTCCAGAGCGTAGTAAGAAATCGGAACTTTTTGGTGTTAAATCACAAGATGAAGAGTATCTAGACTCAGTTTTTACTCCCTTATTTATGGTGGACTATAAGATTTTGAAGCCTTCGGACGGAGTTTGTCTGGCCATTGAGGAAAAGTCAGAATTGGATAAGCTTCTACAAAGTCATTGGGAGATTTTTGGAGAAATTGGTGAACCAACACCATTTATGGAACACACAATTAATACAAGGAATAAATCCCCAATATTTTCACCTGCTTATCGACTATCCTTCGTGAAGACTAAGGAATTGAGGGCAGAAGTTGATCAAATGCTAGAGCTTGGTATAGTCGAAGAATGTGAATCTGCTTGGGCATCACCTGTTGTAATGGTTCCGAAACGAGATGGAGGCATACGCGTGTGTGTGGACTACCGAAAGTTGAATAGTTTTACTGAGCCCGATCGTTATCCTTTGTCCAGGATGGATGACCTACTCCAAGCTGCTAAAAGTACAAAATTTATGACCACGCTTGACCTTCAGAGCGGTTACTACCAAGTGGCAGTAGCGGAAAAAGATCGCGATAAAACATGTTTCATTACGCCTTTTGGATTATTTCGATTTACCAGGATGCCATTCGGACTTCGAAATGCTTCTGCAACATTTCAACGCCTTATAGACCGTTTTAAATCTGGCTTGAATGACATGCTTTTATTTGCCTACTTGGATGATCTGATTATATGTTCAGGAAGTTTTAAAGACCATTTGCAAGATTTGAAGTTGGTGTTTTCCCGTCTAGGACATCAGGGACGTACGCAGGATTTCATTTCGGGGGGGCCCAACTTGACCAAAAATCATGAAAATTTAAAATGGTGTGTAGGGTTACGTAAAGCTTTTTTGAGGTTTTTCTGTTGATTTTATATGAAATATTGACACAAAGTATAAAAATTCAGTAGAGAAAGATCACAATTTTTAGGATACAATTTTAACTTTTTACAGAGTATTAAATATAAGTTAAATATAAGATATTTAGAATTGAAATTGAAACCACGTTTGGTATAGTCGCCATAAAAAAGTTGCGCCCCGTTTTCAGTATTTTGAACCTATATGATTAAAAAATATAGGTCAACGTTATGGTACATCCCAGAATTTTAAAAGTATAGAGATTTGCCATTATTTCTGCTATCGCAAGATTTTCAGTATTTCAAAGCTCTTAAGCTAATTTTTAGAATATCAGCTGTAATACAGATTTTGGCATTCCTTTTTGTGAAAGAGCCTCCATGCAGAAAGTGGTTAAAATATATCCACGTTTTAATCCAATCCCTACTTAACTATATTCGCGAGTAGGACGAATTGAGTTATACAGGAGTTATAGGGTATAGGGGTATAGTTCGACCCGAACATAACGCCTCATTTTTTTAATTACATATCGAAATACCCGTACGGCTTCTATAAATTAATTACCTTTAAAAAAAGAATAACACGAATCTGCGAGCACAGATTGGACTTCTATATCTAGCTATTGTGTCGATAACTTAAGAATAAACTATTCTTTAATGCCATAAAAACGCCAAATTTGATTAATTAAAAACTTTAGAAATTTAAAAACGGACGATACAGACTACGATTCATAGACTCCAAATCCTTCTCATAGTACTGTTTGAGACTAAAAAACTCATGTTTGGACTAAGCCACACCATGGTCGATCAAATATCTCAGAAACCAATTGGCAAACTCTACCTTAGTCGTGACAAAATAATATAAGTCGAAAATTTTCATGATTGTTGTTCCGGCTGCATTCTTTACTTTTGGTATAATGTTAAAGAACGCCTTAACTAACTTTAATTGAAAGGTGCTTACACTTGGGAAGTTTTTGCAGTTTCTGAAACTACAATGTTCATAGATGAGAAAAATCATAAACAAGAAAAAAATCGCTGGATGGATTTTTAAATAAATGGCGGTCAAAGTTCACATCTTTAGGTGTCTTTTAGGTTTTCACGGTTTGGCTTGGAAATTGCAAGTCCTATCGTAATGAGACTAAAAAATTTTGTAGCTGTAAAATTCTCTACAAGATTGGCCTTTACTTCCTTTTTCCTAAGTTTTACCATTTTTGAGATATAGAAGTTCAAATTGGGGCAATGCACTGACTGTATCGCCTCCTTATAAAACAATGTCATGTATGGTGTCCTTAACTAACTTTAGTTGAAAACGGCTTACACCTGGCAAAATAGATGGAGGGATTTTTAAATAAATCGCAGTCAAAGTTCACATTTTTAGGTTCATTTTAGATTTTCAGGATTTTGCTGGAAGCGGCAAGTCCTATCGAAAAGCAATTAAGGAAAATGTTGTAGCAGTGAAAATCCTTTAACATTTTCTTTAGGTCCATTTCGATAGGACTTGTCGTTCCCACGCAAAATCGTGAAAACCTAAAATAACCCAAAAAATGTGAACTTTGATCGCGATTTATTTGAAAATTCCTCCGGCGATTTTTTTTTTTGTTTTTTTTTTCTCATCTGTGAATAGTTACTGCGCCCGCAAGCCATTTTAGTTGGTCTCCTTAGTATTTAGAGCTTTGAAGCATGGACTTTCCCCCTCAAAATTTGATATCGCACTAAACAAGACTACAAATGTCAAAAAAGTCCAAAGGATTTGAATTTTGAGAGGGACGTACATGAATATGTTTGCCACACATAGGGTAAGTGCACCTAATGTCGGCATGTACCAGTAGTCGGCACCTTTTGAATTTGAACTCAAATAACTAAAAATTAAGAAAACAAAATAGGAAAATAATCTTAAAAATTCTTCAACAATATTGTCAGCTAACTTTATATAAAATTTCATTGAACTAGGACCAATTATTATATCGAAATTTAAGTTTTTGTCAGTGAGGGTTTTTCACCACAACCGAAAATTCATGTTTCTTAAGAAAAAAAATGTGGAGATGTTAAGGTTAAGCTCTGTAATTATTTTAAAATGAAGAAATTTTCCACAAAATTTTTGTTATGTTGGTAGAGAACTGTTAAAAGAACACTTTAGAAAAAGAAATTTTTTAAAAATATTTATAATTGTGCAATTTTTGCTGATGCCGACTTTAGGGACAAAAAAATATAAAATTTGCCTGAAGTCGGCATGGGGTTATAAACATTGATTTTTATCGATTACTTTTAGCTAAAAATTATAAAAAAATACTTTAAAGGCTAACTAATAAAAAAATAATTTCAATTTGAAAGGAACTTTAGCGATTTTAAGCAATATTAGCCATGATTTGAAGTACGTACGTTGTGGGGTGCCGACAACTGGGTAATAGATGCCGACATTTGGGTACGAACTAATTTATTTAAACAATATGTTAAAATTTCCTTATTTTTTGAAGTAAAATCAATAGAAATGTATATTATAAACTAGAAATGTATGAATAACTAATGCTTAAGCTATTGTTTTTTCAAATATTTAAGAAAAAGATGTAAAGTATGCATTTTTTCTTTATTTAAATATAACATGCCGACTACTGGATCATATCATGCCGACTATTGGGGAATGGTGCCGACTACTGGTGAAAAAGCAGTATTTCACTAAAATTGTATTTTTTTGCATGTTGAACAGAAATAATCAAAAAAATTGTTTATATAATCAAAAACTACACAAAATAACGAATCAAAACAACTTAAATTTAATTTGATTGGATATTTAGACTCGGAATGACATACGGCTGAAGATACGAGATTCCTTAAAGTGCCGGATACTGGTGCACTTACCCTATTCTCTTAGAACTTGTTGTACATTTGGAAAGAATTTTTTTTGAAGAACTGGACCAATATATTCAATTTTGGGTTCGATATATTTCTGGAAGAAATACTGCGATGTGCAAAGTCCAGATCGAATCGATTACTACCATTTTATCGAAATTTTTTTCTTTACGAGATCCAAAACTTTGACCAGATCGGTTGATCCGTTCGAAAGTTACCATGCGCTCCAGCTTGCTAGACAACTGAGATACAGACGGACGGGCTGTCCGTCCAAACATATCGGTCATTTACTCAAAGAGTGGCATAACTCAAAAACGGGTTTTTTGAGTTAACAATTTCTATTTTTTCTACGACTTCTATTTTATCTTGTGTCAAATTTTCATGTTGATATCTCTAAAAATCAACGAGTTACAGCTTGTTTTCTAGGAGTTTGGCATAAATCAACAAAAAGGTTTGTTGAGGTTATAAAGCACTAAAACAATTCGAATCATGCTTGCTCTTGCACAGAAATTTAACACGAATATCTGGCAAGATCTGTACAAAAGATGATCCCAATCGTTATTTTATTTTTTGTGTACTAACCCTTTTAACATGGGAAGTCAAATTTCATTCCGCAACTTAAAACGCGTTTTTCTCGAAACTTGATTTTTTGAAATATGAATATATGTACATATAGCAGATTTTAGCAGTTTTTGACGAACACAAATTCATTTTTCTTCATAATTTTCTCCTCTTGTTTAGCAACAAGTAAACAAAATGTTGGTGAAGGCAGCGAAACAAATTTCTAATTGGCTTTCAATAAATAGTCCACGAAGAACGCTTTGACAAAGAAAACTGCAACTTGGATTTGGGGAGATCGCCAGAAAGTAGCTTTCAATGAATTGAAGCAAAAGCTAATATCCCCACCAATACTAAAACAAGCTGGAGATGGTTTGCCGTTTATTCTGAAAACGGATGCAAGTTCTTTTGCACTCGGAGCAGTTTTGATCCAGGGGGAGGAAGGTGATGAACACCCCATAGAGTATATAAGCAGATTGCTCTCCAATGCCGAAAGAAATTACTCTACTACGGAAAGAGAAGCTCTTGCTATTGTGTGGGCATGTTCCAAATTCAGAGGATACATTGAAGGAGCAGAGATAATCCTTATGACTGACCATCAACCCTTGAAATGGTTGTTAACTGTCAAGTGTCCCGTAGGTCGTATAGCAAGATGGGCATTGCAGATACAACAGTACAACTTTCGAGTGGAATACAGCCCAGGAAAATCTAACTCTGTAGCTAACATGTTGTCTCGTCCAAGCGGTTTTGATGATGGATCAAATACTGCTCCTCTTCTATCGTTTCAAATTGATTTTCCCACTAGAACTCCTGAGGATGTACGCACTGAGCAGATAAAAAATGAATCCGTAAAACGCATTATCAAGTCCTTGGAATCCTTGGATACATTATGAATGAGGGTGTTCTCTATCGCTACAACGATGACGAAACCGATGAAGCACAGCTTGTTGTTCCAGAACATGAGCGAGCACAAATTTTAAAAGCGTATCACGATGATAGTACTGCTGGACATTATGGTGTAGAGAGAACCATTCAAAGAATTTGTAAGAGATATTTCTGGCCAGGTATGAGAGCCGAAATAACTAAATATGTCAAGTCATGTATAGAATGTCAAAGATTTAAAGCAACTGCTGAAGGTTGTCAATGGATATTAATCGCAGAAGATGCTGCTTCACGCTGGATTGAGCTGTTTGCCCTTAAAGAAGCCACTGCCGAAGTATGCGCGAAAGTTCTCATTGAAGACGTATTCCTTCGTTATGGAATTCCACGACGACTTAAAACTGACAATGGAGTTCAGTTTATTTCTGCCATAATGCAACAAGTAACTTTCTGCTTTAACATACAACAACAATTTACGCCTGTGTACCACCCACAAGCCAACCCAGAATCGTGACATGAAAGCGCAACTGGATATTCTTGTACAAGGTCATCACAACACTTGGTCCACCCACATAAGTGCCATTAGATTTGCCATGAATACAGCCAAATGTCAATCTACGGGTTATTCTGCCGCATTTCTGACTTTTGGGAGAGAATTGAGGACATTAGATGATGTCCAGAACGATTTGAGGTCAATAGTTGAGAGAGAAAACTTTGTTCCCCAAATCTCGACATATTTAAGAAATCTATCAAGCATTCTTAAGGATTCAAAGGAGTGTGAACAAGGAAGACAAGATGCAAACAAGAATTTATATGACTCCCACAGGAGGTCGCAGCCGAATTTTAATGTTGGAGCCACTGTAATGGTTACCACACACGTCCTAAGCCAAGCGTCAAAAGGTGTTTCTTCCAAGTTTGTTCCAAAAAGAGATGGTCCCTATATTATAACGAAGAAGATTGGTTCGACGTCGTATGAAGTAGCTTCTCCTGAAAATATCAATACTCCACTGGGAACATACCATGCGTCCGCTTTAACGCTTTACACTGATGACAACAGCAACATTATTCCAAAACCTGTGCATCCAATCCGTAAGAGAGGAAGACCAAGGAAGTCCTAAACATGTTGTCGTGCTTTCGGGCCGAAGCCGCACTCCAAAGGGGGAGATTGTAGCAAGACGTTATATTATTTTATTCAAAATTATCATTATTTCTTAACTGTCATTTCGTTAATTATCATAAGCTCAATTATGATCATTATTGTTTCATTGTTAAACTATCGTTAATACTTGCTACAACGTTTTGATTCACTGTGCATTGTTTTGTTTAGTTTCATGAACACCTGCATCAACGATTTTTCTAATGCTTGTAAAGTAAGTTCGAAACACATTGAGTGGTTAACCAAACGAAGAGTTACAATGTAACAGTTATTGAGTTTTGTTCGATCACTGATTGAGTGTTATGCTTGAGCTTTTGTTTGTTGTCTCTTTTATCCTTTGTGTGTTAACGTAAAGAGCTTTCGTTTTGATTATTACAATATTGAGTATTGATGTAATGTATTGAGAGATTATTAGTTTAAAGCTTTGTTTGGATCGCTATAAAAGGACGATGCGTTCATACGAAGAACCTTGATTCTCTTATAGACAATCCATACGGTAAGAACTAAGTCTTCTTGGAAACATGATAGTGTGGCCGGTTGACTTTTTCTTCCAAAGCTAATAACATAGAATACTTGGCGAAAGCGATAGCAGTCACTTGTATTCATGTTTGAGGCCTATGGAATTAATTGTCATACATGTAAGATGTTTTATCAATAAATAACTTTTATAACGTTTATGTAGAAAACTTTGGTGTTTTATTTGAAACTGGAAGTTAGGATCTATTTTAAATAATCTCACCAAAAACCTGCTACAAATTGAATTTTTCCGTTTATGTCTCAAAAAAACATGGGAATATTTAATTAAAGAGGTTTTGGATGATAACGAAAAACAAAATAAAAGGACTCAACAATTTGTTTACCAACCCCTACACTAAAAATTAAAAGAGTTCTGAAATAAGTAATTTTCAAAAACTACCATTCATGTCCATCTCTCTTGTATTTTCGTACGAAGTCCTTAATACGAGTACAGCAGTCATCTCCTTATCACTTAACTTTAATGTTAATAATGAACTTATTAATAAAAATAATTTAATTTCTCTGAAAAAAACCTCAACTAATAAAGAAAAACTACTGGCTACAACATTTTAATTTTATTTAGAAAAAAGAAAAAAAAAAAAAACACAGAAATAAACCCAATTTATAAACTCCCCACAGCTTTATAAAAAAAAGTAACAGTTTTCTTTTTTATATTTGCTCAAGGCTATAAAACGCAAAAAAAAAACAGACTAGAAATGTTAAAGAAACAAGAAAAAATCGAGAAAATCATTAAAATTTTCATGAAATGGAAACTACCTGATGTTCTGTAATTATTCCCTCGTCCAAATTAAGACCATGAATAAGTGAAAACAACAGCAACAACCTCAACAAAACAAATATTCGTTGCTTGGTGACCTCTGCAGGTCTAACACCCAGCATAATATCTAATAAGCGTATTAGACGTAATATGAGTTTTTGCCAGCCAGTCTCGTGGATATTATGCCTAGATTCCTGGAAGGAAATTTGGTATTCATTCTTTGTTGTTGGTTCTTGAAAATGAAACCACTTAAATTCTGACCTATACAAGCTCATTTAATATGAACAGCAAACAACCAAACTGAAAAGGAAGAAACAAACAACTTTGCTATTTTTAGCCTTGTGAGTAGAGAAGCTTTTGTCGATTGTGGGTTGTTCGTGACTGCAAAAATATGTTACAAAAACTTTTTTCAAAGTAAAGAAAATGTAGCTCTTAATTTATTTCACATATATTGGCCATTTGCTGAACTATATTGGCATTAGGAATTTCGATCGTGATATATTAAATAGAAACAATGAAGTTTCGTTAGGTATCAAAATTTAACTTTTAATTTTTGCTTTATTGGTGCGAACGTCATTATTTGTGCGTTTTTTTAATAATTAAATTAATTGAGATATTCGACCTAAGGATATCAAATCCAGACACGGTAAAATATTTCGGGAACGTCATCCCTAACAGACACTCAATGATTGTTTAGTATTGTTTTAAGTTTCTTGGAGTTTGAGGAAAAATCTTGAATTATAAAATGTCCACTGATAATCATAACCTTAACTATGAAACGAGGGTCATACTAAAATTTAGAAAAGAGAAAAATTGTTGCTCGGTAGTGGGCATTGGGCCATTGGAACTGCGTAGTAAACAAGATAGTTCCATATAGTTCATTTGGCACGACTATACCGTCAACTGCCAGATGATGCCTCCAGTTTTTTTATTGCTCCTCTTTCCTTTTCTTCAAATTCCGCTCTCGAGCACTACGCTTTGGTATTAATTGCCAAAGAACCTTATATGTCTCATTCTTCTCTTTGACAGCAGTTCAACACTACAGCTCATACCATGGCCTCTTTGGTGAATGCCTCTGGTATCGTGGTATGGATATAGCGTGTGGAGTTTGTGTGTTTTTGGAATGGGAAGCGCTCTCATTAAGGAACTGGGTAAGTTGAGTGGAACATGCTATGGTTATCTGCTGCGATTGTGGTTTTCTGATGTCCAACTTCTGTGTTGTGTTTGATTGTTAAATATTTGCAAAATTTAATCAGGTAAGTAGCATCTTTGTTGCAGTTCGCTCGATGAATGTCTTTCAGGTGTTGTTGGTAGGACGTAAAGGTGCAGATTCGCAGATCATTGCTCTAAAACGGTTACACAACCGAAATATGTTTTCGCGAAAATTATGAATTATGACGGATGAATGCTAACGATTTGCAAATAAACTTGATATGGATTAAAGCGCAAATGTGATGAGCTTTAGCAGAGTATGTATCAAATGAAAAGCCCTTTTTCTAAACGGATCTTATTTGTGGTTGGTCACACTAGATTTAACGTTTTGGGACTATTATGTCAGAGAGTATGGAATTATCACCGAAACACATAACATCGCTGTAAACAACACCAGAAGGAGCACATTCGGTACAAATTTCTATCCTCAAACAGCCCTTAAACTGCACTTAAACAAAAAAGTTGAACATTTAGAATATCTAATTCCATTCCCCCTTGGAACTCTTCTTGGATGTATGTATATGTGGAAGGAATTTCACGCTCTGCAAAATTTCGTCAAATTGTACACTCAATGCGTTAGTAATCTTGTTTCGCAGTTATTCTAGGCGGTGCCGGCAGCTTTTGGCCAATTATCTGGGGAGTATAGACTTGCCCCTGAATGAAACTGTTACCATCGCCAATAGGGCTGCAAGCTAAACTTGATGCAAAAAAAAAAAAAAAATCATGACGATCTGAGAAATGTCCTCAAAACTGCACTTTTGCCACAAATTTTTGAAATTTTGTGTGGGAGGTACCTGAAGGAATAGGCCGATATGGTCCATGGTCGAACATAATCTATGTTTGTACTAATTTTTACGAGAATAAAATGTTGGACCAAATCGGTTTATCCGTTCGAGATTTATTGTGTATATTCCTTCGTTTGTCTAAAGGCTGAGGGTATAATAAACAAGTAAGAAAAGTCTATAGTCGGACGGAGCCGACCATGGGATACCCTATACCACTATCCCTGGACAATCGCTCTCCACGGAACTTCTTTTCAATGATTGTGAAAATTTAATTATCAAATATCAGAGATGGGTCACCGTGGTGCAATGGTTAGCACGTCCGCCTTGCACTCAGAAGGTCTGCGGTTCGAATCCCAGGCCAAGCAACATCAAATTTTCAACGGTGGCAAAATTCCCCCTCAGTAATGTTGGCGAAATTTCCTGAGTATTTAAGCCATGAAAAACTTCTCTACAAGTGGTGTCGTAAGACACGCCGTTCGGACTCGGTAATAAAAAGTAGGTCCCATATCATTGAGCCAATATGAATCGGCGTGCACTCATTGATATGAGAGAAGTCTCCCTTGTCCCATCTGGGATGTTTGTGGAACAATTATATATTATATCAGAGATGAATTGTATAATACTTATGACCAAAACCAAAAAGTTATCTAGCATGACAAAGACATTTTTGTAGCAGGAAAAGAAAATTTAGTTCACACAAACTAAAATGTAATGAAACCCACTTATGTAGTACTACTACTTCCGTTGTTTAACCGCTACGTTATTGAAATTTTTACCAATTTCACACAAAAGCTTCAGTCCATTTAACCCGCTAAGTATTATCTGATCTTCACGTTGGTTTGTACGCTTCTTCTGCATCATAAACTCAAACTTTGTTTAAAATTTTGCGGGTTATTATTTTGACCTACAGAACCGCTACAAAATTGGTTAAAATTTTGTTTTTGGTCCAATTCATTCCCTGAACATTTCACGATCTTCAGCAAAACTAATCATTTATATTCTGGCCCGAACCCAACCTCCTTAAAAAAATCGTTACAATCGGTCCATAATTGCGGCCTTAAGCTTGTTTACAATTTTTAATGGACGGACACACATCGCTAAATCGCTTTATCTCGTCGAGATATCAATTTTGGCATACCAAATAAGAGGTCTAGGACAAATATTTCGTGGTGTTACACAAACTTTTGGAGAGAC